>NC_084550.2:19925000-19927500 GCF_033978685.3 Nerophis lumbriciformis | reverse complement strand
CGGTCTTTTGAAAAGTACAGACTTCAGTCATTTTAAGGATGAATGGACTGAAAAACTGTCACTTCTAACATCTGAAAGACGACACGGCTCTACAGATCGGGGATTTGATGATCCTTCTTGATGGTGTAAATGCATCCGTCAACATCAAAACAGATATCGTGGCTGTACTCAACTGTCAGGGAGCCAGGGATTACGTCACCGTACCGGCCTGACAATCCAAATGATCTATACAACTGGAACGTGAGTCACGTTCATTGTCTGGGTGCCTTTGTTTCAGAGTTAGTTTATTTTAGCTCCTCCGAGTGTTTGTGGTTTCGAGTAGGCAGTGTTAAGTTTCTCTCTTTCAACATCTGCCGCTGCTCAGTATTTGGGGTCACATGCTTTTCCTTCCACAACCAGGGCTGAACGATCAATCAATCAATCAAAGTTTACTTATATAGCCCTAAATCACAAGTGTCTCAAAGGGCTGCACAAGTCACAACGACATCCTCGGCTCAGATCCCACATCAGGGAAAGGACAACGTTGAGTGGATCTAGTTCATAGTGTGAGAGTCCAGTCCATAGTGGATCTAGGTAATAGTGTGAGGGTCCAGTCCATAGTGGACCTAGTCAATAGTGTGAGAGTTCAGTCCATAGTGGATCTAGTTAATAGTGTGAGAGTCCAGTCCATAGTGGATCTAGTCAATAGTGCGAGAGTTCAGTCCATAGTGGATCTAGTCAATAGTGCGAGAGTTCAGTCCATAGTGGATCTAGTTAATAGTGTGAGAGTTCAGTCCATAGTGGATCTAGTCAAAAGTGTGAGAGATCAGTCCATAGAGGATCTGGTTAATAGTGTGAAAGTTCAGTCCATAGTGGATCTAGTTAATAGTGTGAGAGTCCAGTTCATAGTGGATCTAGTCAATAGTGTGAGAGTTCAGTCCATAGCGGATTGATTGATTTATTGATTAAAACTTTTATTAGTAGATTGAACCCCCAACTGATGCACAGATGAGTGGTCCACCCCGGGTCCCGACTTTGGACAGCTAGCGCTTCATCTGTGGTCACCTAATCTGTGAGCTGAAATGAGACGGCAGATCAACTGGTCTCATACTGTAAGACTACTATTGCCAAAAGTATTTGGCCACCTGCCTTGACTCACATATGAACTTGAAGTGCCATCCCATTCCTAACCCGTAGGGTTCAATATGATGCCGGTCCACCTTTTGCGGCTATTACAGCCTCAACTCTTCTGGGAAGGCTGTCCACAAGGTTGCGGAGTGTGTTTAAAGGAATTTTCAACCATTCTTCCAAAAGCGCATTGGTTGGTCGAGAAGGCCTGGCTCTCCGTCTCCATTCTCATTCATCCCAAAGGTGTCCTATTGGGTTCAGGTCATCATCCACACCATACTCTGTCATCCATGTCTTTATGGGCCTTGCTTTGTGCACTAGTGCACAGTCATGTTGGAAGAGGACTGTTCCCACAAGGTTGGGAGCATGGAATTGTCCGAAATGTTTTGGTAACCTGGAGCATTCAAAGTTCATTTCACAGGAACTAAGGGGCCAAGCCCAACTCCTGAAAAACAACCCCACACCATAATTCCTCCTCCACCAAATTTCACACTCGGCACAATGCAGTCCGAAATGTAGCGTTCTCCTGGCAACCTCCAAACCCAGACTGGTCCATCAGATTGCCAGATGGAAAAGTGTGATTCATCACTCCAGAAAACGCATCTCCACTGGTCTAGAGTCCAGTGGCGACATGCTTTACACCACTTTGCATTGGACTTGGTGATGTATAGCTTAGATGCAGCTGATCGAATCAATTTTAAACTCCTTTTATTTGTTTTTAAATGTCTAAACAACCTCGCGCCAACCCATCTCTCCGACCTCCTTCAGCCTTACTGCCCCACCCGATCCTTAAGATCAGCCGATCAGCTGCTGTTGACGGTCCCTGACACAAGGCTGAAGCTTAGAGGTGACAGAGCTTTCGCCGCTGCTGCTCCCAAGCTCTGGAACGACCTACCTCTGAGTATTAGACAAGCCTCCTCTCTTCCTGTTTTTAAATCTCTCTTAAAAACATACTTTTATTCCATGGCTTTTAACACTGAGTGATATCCATCCTACAATGGCGCCCCATAATACACATGCTGTGAACCTGTTTTTATGTTTTTATTTATTCTATTTTATTTATTTATTTTTTATCGTGTTTTGTTTGTGTTGTGTTGTGTTTGCTTGGTACTCGTATTATCTTTTAACCTGCCCATTGTACAGCACTTTGGCTACCCCTGTGATAAATTTTAAATGTGCTTTATAAATAAAGTTGATTTGATTTGATTTGATTTGATCGGCCATGGAAACCCTTTCCATGAAGCTCTCTGCGTACTGTACGTGGGCTAATTGGAAGGTCACATGAAGTTTGGAGCTCTGTAGCAACTGACTGTGCAGAAAGTCTTTGCACTATGAGCTTCAGCATCCGCTGACCCCTCTCTGTCAGTTTACGTGGCCTACCACTTGGTGGCTG
>NC_084550.2:19880000-19922500 GCF_033978685.3 Nerophis lumbriciformis | reverse complement strand
TAAGCAGGTTCCGTGGCAGAATGCGGCCAGTCGGCGAGAACAACGACACACCCTCTAATCTACAACCACCGGCAGCCTTCACGTCGAGGGGACTCTCAATGTGTGCACGGCCACGAAGTATTCCACGCCACTTTAAGACGACCGACTCGTCACAGTGGCTGGAAAACGCGATTTTTGGGGGGGACTGGTCCGTGCTATTAATATTAATCGAAGCAGCAGCGGCACGACGGAGATCCTCATCCACTCATCGAATGTAACGTCATTTTTTTTTCCCCTCTTACCTGCACATAGTTGTTTTCACAGTATTCTGCCACGCGGGAAAGGTTTTGGTAGCTCTCCACCAGAGCTCGCTTGCCGGCGGGGATTTCCTCCTCTAACAGCATTTGTAGCTCTGCCATCTTACATCCCTTCGCATTGCTCTCCTCTCTCCCGGGTTCAATGAGGCGAGGCGGTGATGCTGCTGGTGTGCGGCCGAGAGAGGGGCTCCCTCCCCCGGCTGGCGATTCACAAAGATGCGTAGCGGGGTAGGGGCTACGCAAGAAAAAAATGGCCGAACGCTACGAATAATAATGTAATAGTAATAGCATACATGCGTTGTTTCGTTTTAGTATATTTTTAAGTATTTTTTTTAAATATACATACGGAAAGAAAAATAATGACAATTCGGCCGAAACAGGACGACATTTGTGGACTACGCTTCCCATGAACACTTGCGGTTTAAAGCCCCTTTCTGTGGGCGATTCGCCAATGATGCCAGAAAAAACTACATTTCCCAGTTTGATAGCGCTTCCGTTTCTATAATCATTGCTTTTTTATGTACATTATGTACACTTTCACGCCATTGGAGCACATTGTATGGGTAAAACTAATACAGATGATAACAGTATATGTTACAATGAAATACATAGCATACATGCGTTGTTTCGTTTAGTGTATTTAAGTATTTTTTTAAATATACATACGGAAGGAAAAATAATGATAATTCGGCCTAAACAGGACGACATTTGTGGACTACGCTTCCCATGAACACTTGCGGTTTAAAGCCCCTTTCTGTGGGCGTTTCCCCGATGATACCGGATTAAAAACTGCATTTCCCAGCTTGATAGCACTTCCGTTTCTGTAATCATTGTTGTTGTTTTTTATGTACATATGTACACTTTCACGCCATTGGAGCACATTGTATGGCTAAAACTAATACAGATGATAACAGTATATTTTACAATGAAATACATAGCATACATGTGTTGTTTTGTTTTAGTATATTTAAGTATTCTTTTAAATATACATACGGAAGGAAAATTAATGATAATTCGGCCTAAACAGGACGACATTTGTGGACTACGCTTCCCATGAACACTTGCGGTTTAAAGCCCCTTTCTGTGGGCGATTCTCCGACGATACCGGAAAAAAAACTACATTTCCCAGCTTGATAGCGCTTCCGCTTCTGTAATCATTGTTTTTTTGTATGTACATATGTACACTTTCACGCCTTTGGAGCACATTGTATGGCTAAAACTAATACAGATGATAACATTATATTTTACAATGAAATACATAGCAAACATGCGTTGTTTTGTTTTAGTATATTTAAGTATTTTTTTAAATATACATACGGAAGGAAAAATAATGATAAATCAGCCGAAACAGAACGACGTTTCTGGACTATGCTTCCCATGAACACTTGCGGTTTAAAGCCCCTTTCTCTGGGCGATTCTCCTATGATACTTAAAAAACTACATTTCCCCTGGGTAGCGCTTCCGTTTCTATAATCATTGTTTAATTGGAAACATCATTGTGCTCCAGGCAACATTTTTTCTACATAAATGTCGATTTATGAAAGTAAGGCCTACATTTTGTAATCGGCTTAATGGCTTACAATTATCAATCAAATCTTGAAGAATGAATTGATGAATTGATTAACGTGGACCCCGGCTTAAACAAGATGAAAAACTTATTCGGGTGTTACCATTTAGTGGTCATATGTACTGTACTGTGCAACCTACTATTAAAAGTTTCAATCAATCAATCAGTCAATCAATGATTAAGAGTTCAAAAGCCCTTAAATTGATACATTTGTTAAAAACATTTAAAGTGATTTAGGTAACCCTAACCCTTTTTGTCTTTTTTTTATTTTTTATATATTTTTTATTATTTTTATTTATTAATAATTAATACTCTATTTGTATTTGCTTTTGTTTTCTTTCCATGTTGTTGAAGGTGCCTTGGCTGTTGTGTGAATTATTAATGTATGTTTGTTGTTCAATTAAAAAAAAAAAAAAAAAAAATTCACGCCATTGGAGCACATTGTTATGGTAAGAAAATGGCCGAAAGCTAAAAATAATAGAGATGATAATAGTATATTTTACAATGAAATACATAGCATACATGCGTTGTTTCGTTTTAGTATATTTTTAAGTATTTTTCTAAAATATACATACGGAAGGAAAAATGATGATAAATCGGCCTAAACAGGACGACGTTTTGGACTACGCTTCCCATGAACACTTGCGGTTTAAAGCCCCTTTCTGTGGAGATTCTCCGATGATACCAAAATTAAAACTACATTTCCCAGCTTGATAGCACTTCCGTTTCTATAATCATTGTTTATTTGTACACTTTCACGCCAAAACTAGAAATAATACCGATTATACCAGTATTAAGTGTGCTTTTTTCTTTTTCCCTCTTTTTATTTGAAATTGTAATTTTAATGCCTTTTTACATCTTGGCCAGGGGACTACAGATGAAAACCAGCCTTCTGGCTAATTCTGGCTTTTTTTGTAACCATGTGTAGTCATGTGTTTTTATGAAATTGCATTGTCACCTTTGAAATAAACTAATCTTAATATTTTACAATGAAATACATAGTATACATGCGTTGTTTTGTTTTAGTATAATTTTAAGTATTTAAAAAAAAAAAATACAAGGAAAAATGATGATAAATCGGCCTAAACAGGACGACATTTTTGGACTACGCTTCCCATGAACACTTGCGGTTTAAAGCCCCTTTCTGTGGGCAAATCTCTTCTATGATACCAGAAAAAACTACATTTCCCAGCTTGATAGTGCTTCCGTTTCTATAATCATTGTTTTTACATTCGACATATTGACACTTTCACGCCATTGGAGCACATTGTATGATAAGAAAATGGCCGAAAGCTAAAAATAATGCAGATGATAACAGTACATTTTACAATGAAATACATAGCATACATGCATTGTTTCGTTTTAGTATAATTTTAAGTATTTATACATACGGAAGGAAAAATAATGAGAAATCGGCCTAAACAGGACGGCGTTCCGGACTACGCTTCCCATGAACACTTGCGGGTTAAAGCCCCTTTCCCTGGGCAATTCTCCTATGATACCGGAAAAAAACTACATTTCCCAGCCTGATAGCACTTAAATGATAAATGATAAATGGGTTGTACTTGTATAGCGCTTTTCTACCTTCAAGGTACTCAAAGCGCTTTGACACTACTTCCACATTTACCCATTCACACACACATTCACACACTGATGGAGGGAGCTGCCATGCAAGGCGCTAACCAGCACCCATCAGGAGCAAGGGTGAAGTGTCTTGCTCAGGACACAACGGACATGACGAGGTTGGTACTAGGTGGGGATTGAACCAGGGACCCTCGGGTTGCGCACGGCCACTCTCCCTCTGCGCCACGCCGTCCACTTCCGTTTCTATAATCATAATCATTGTGCATATGTACATTTTGGAGCACATTGTATGGTAAGTCGCTAAATGTTTACATCTACGCGGACATTGTAGAGCTAAACAAGGTGTAAACAATGGGTTAAAAGAAGTCGAGAGGTGTATATTTACAGGGAATGTATTGATGAATTAAAGTCATTTCGAGTTAAAATGTAGTGTTTGATGTTGCCAGGTGAGGACTATCGTGTGGACGCTCACATGGCGCAGGAGGAGGACCAACACACCCTGCGGGCTAAATTTTATGCTGCGGTTAAAGTGATCTGCAGCCTGCCGAACGAAGGTTCTGTATTTCATGGGGAAAGGGATGACAATGAGCATGGATGTGCTAATTTGTATAAATGACGTGTGCATGTTGCACATTATAAAAGGACAAGCAGTAGAAAATGGATGGATGGATAGCTAAGCACAGGTGGCTGACCTACTTTTGCAGTTTTAAAGCTTGCCTTGATTACCTGAACTGCTCCTGGGAGATTCCCTTAATAATACCTTTGCAATACCCTTTCCTCCACCAGGTCCCTTTCAGCTGTCGGATGACATGATGCTGATGTTCTTTAGTTACTACATGCAGGCCACTTCGGGCCCTTGCAGCTACGCAAGACCGTTTGGGTTCTGGGAGTCGCAAGAACAAGCGAAATGGTGAGCACTTTTCCCGCCGTGAGGTTTGAACTGTATTCAACTATACCTTTTTAAAGCAGTGTTTCTTGGCCATTGAATACAGCAGTCTTTTTCAACCACGGTGCCGCGGCACAAAATATTGTTTGGTGTGCCGTGGGACACTATGTAATTTCATCTAATTGGGTTAAAAATATTTTATGCAAACCAGTAATTATAATCCGCAAATAATGTGCCGTTGTTGAAATACAGTCTATTATACAGCATTATTCACATGTGAATAATATAAATACAGTCTATTATACAGCATTTTTCACATGTGAATAATATAAATAGTCTATTATACAGCATTATTCACATGTGAATAATATAAATACAGTCTACTATACAGCATTATTCGCATGTGAATAATATAAATGCAGTCTATTATACGGCATTATTCACATGTGAATAATATAAATACAGTCTATTATACAGCATTATTCACATGTCAATAATATAAATACAGTCTATTATACAGCATTATTCACACGTGATTAATATAAATGCAGTCTATTATACAGCATCATTCACTTGTGAATTATATAAATACAGTCTATTATACAGCATTATTCACTTGTGAATAATATAAATACAGTCCAATTATACAGCATTATTCACTTGTGAATAATATAAATACAGTCTATTATACAGCATTATTCACATGTGAATAATATTATATGACATTATTCACATGCAAATAATGTAAATACAGTATTATACAGCATTATTTACATGTGAATAATATAAAGTCTATTATACAGCATTATTCACATGTGAATAATATAAATGCAGTCTATTATACAGCATTATTCACATGTGAATTATATAAATACAGTCTATTATGCAGCATTATTCACATGTGAATAATATAAATACAGTCTATTATACAGCATTATTCACATGTGAATAATATAAATGTAGTCTATTATACAGCATTATTCACATGTGAATAATATAAATACATTCTATTATATAGCATTATTCACATGTGAATAATATACATACAGTCTATTATACGGCATTATTCACATGTGAATAATATAAATACAGTCTATTATACAGCATTATTCACATGTGAATAATATAAATACAGTCCATTATACAGCATTATTCACATGTGAATGATATAAATACAGTCTATTATACAGCATTATTCACACGTGAATAATATAAATACAGTCCATTATACAGCATTATTCACATGTGAATAATATACATACAGTCTATTATACGGCATTATTCACATGTGAATAATATAAATACAGTCTATTATACAGCATTATTCACATGTGAATAATATAAATACAGTCCATTATACAGCATTATTCACATGTGAATAATATAAATACAGTCTATTATACATTCAAGTACAATCAAAAAGGAACATATGGCTATGCTATCATATGGATGGCTATGCAGAACGGAACAAAAACTGAACTGGCTGCAAAGTAAAGAAAAACAGAATGCTGGACGACAGTAAAGACTTACAGCGTATGTACGTATGTATGTATATACTTCCGTATGTATGTATATAAGTACGTATTTATGTATGTATGTATGTATGTATGTACGTATGTATGTATGTATATACAGTACGTACGTATGTATGTATATATACGTTAGGTCAGGAAAAAACACAGAGGGTATATCATCCCTACAAGCCTGTTTCACAGGTTTCCCTGCTCGTCAGGGGATTTTATTTTATTCATTTAATAAAATTGTATAAAGGATAAACCACAGAAACCTCGACTATGTATGTATATACGTATGTATGTCTGAATAAATGTGAGTATATATGTGTTTTTGTATGTGCAATATATTTGACTGACTCCCACTCTAATATGACATTAATGCTCAGCGTGTGTTCATCCCTGACTTTGTTGCCAGGGATGCATGGAGTTCTTTAGGAAATATGACCAAGGAGGACGCCATGAAGCATTATGTTGAAAACATCCAGCTGGTACGTTGAATTTCAACGTCATACAAATCATTGTCATGATGCCACTGCTTTGAATGAAGGATTCATAAACGTAATGAACAACAATGTAATTATGTTTCACGCCCAACTAACAGAAACATTTTTACTCGGCATATGGCAGATTTTGGAGACCATGCCCGTCTCAAATGAAGTCGCAGAGCTGGTGCAGAAGCTCGGCAATTTCTACACGGACGTGGTCGAGGACGAAGGTGAAAGGGATGAGATGGACAGCAGACTTTTCACAAGACCGTTTGCACAGCAAGCAGGTATCGAATTTAACCAGGAGCCTGATTAAACCTGAAAAGTGACTTATTTTCTTCCAAAATGTCTTTTATTCATCTATTTTTATCTTTAGATGAGCTGGTCACTCCGAGGAAACCTGCAATGGAAGGAAAGTATTTTTACAATGCACTGTTTGATAAAATAATAGAACTTATTCCACAGTTATTGTGTCTTCCCGTCATCTTTGTTGTAGCGGTGTAACGTGCAAGGACGGGAGTGGAAGAAGTGTCAAAAGATGGAGCTAACTGTTTTAATGACATTCACACTTTACTTTAAATCAATAACCATGCAGCATCTCCTCATCCGTGGCTCACCAGTAAAATAACAAAGCCGGAAATGTGTAAAAAAAAAATGTCCGACTGGAACTCTCTAATAACTAAAGTTCCTTGGGTGAATTATGTAAACTCATTACACCGGTATGTTTTAGCACTTTCATGGCAAATTTACTGACATATATAAGTACAAACCCCGTTTCCATATGAGTTGGGAAATTGTGTTAGATGTAAATATAAACGGAATACAATGATTTGCAAATCATTTTCAACCCATATTCAGTTGAATATGCTACAAAGACAAGATATTTGATGTTCAAACTGATAAACATTTTTTTGTTGCAAATAATCATTAACTTTAGAATTTGATGCTAGCAAGTTGGGAAAGGTGGCAATAAATACTGATAAAGTTGAAGAATGCTCATCAAACACTTATTTGGAACATCCCATAGTTGTGCAGGCTAATTGGGAACAGGTGGGTGCCATGGTTGGGTATAAAAACAGCTTCCCAAAAAATGCTCAGTCTTTCACAAGAAAGGATGGGGCGAGGTACGCCCCTTTGTCCACAACTGCGTGAGCAAATAGTCAAAACAGTTTAAGAACAACATTTCTCAAAGTGCAATTGCAAGGAATTTAGGGATTTCAACATCTACGGTCAGTAATATCATCAAAAGGTTCAGAGAATCTGGAGAAATCACTGCACGTCAGCGGCATGGCCGTAAACCAACATTGAATGACCGTGACCTTCGATCCCTCAGGCGGCACAGTATCAAAAACCAACATCTCTAAAGGATATCACCACATGGGCTCAAGAACACTTCAGAAAACCACTGTCACTAAATACAGTTGGTCGCTACATCTGTAAGTGCAAGTTAAAGCTCTACTATGCAAAGCAAAAGCCATTTATCAACAACACCCAGAAACGCCGCCGGCTTCTCTGGGCCCGAGATCATCTAAGATGGAACGATGCAACGTGGAAAAGTGTTCTGTGGTCTGACGAGTCCACATTTCAAATTGTTTTTGGAAATATTCAACATTGTGTCATCCCGACCAAAGGGGAAGCGAACCATTCAGACTGTTATCGACGCAAAGTTCAAAAGCCAGCATCTGTGATGGTATGGGGGTGTATTAGTGCCCAAGGCATGGGTAACCTACACATTTGTGAAGGCACCATTAATGCTGAAAGGTACATACAGGTTTTGGAACAACATATGCTGCCATCTAAGCGCCGTCTTTTTCATGGACGCCCCTGCTTATTTCAGCAAGACAATGCCAAGCCACATTCAGCACGTGTTACAACAGCGTGGCTTCTTAAAAAAAGAGTGCGGGTACTTTCCTGGCCCGCTTGCAGTCCAGACCTGTCTCCCATCGAAAATGTGTGGTGCATTATGAAGCGTAAAATACGACAGCGGAGACTCCGGACTGTTGAACGACTGAAGCTCTACATAAAACAAGAATGGGAAAGAATTCCGCTTTCAAAGCTTCAACAATTAGTTTCCTCAGCTCCCAATCGTTTCTTGAGTGTTGTTAAAAGAAAAGGTGATGTAACACAATGGTGAACATGCCCTTTCCCAACTACTTTGGCACATGTTGCAGCCATGAAATTCTAAAGTTAATGATTATTTGCAAAAAAAAATAAAATGTATGAGTTTGAACATCAAATATCTTGTCTTTGTAGTGCATTCAATTGAATATGGGTTGAAAAGGATTTGCAAATCATTGTATTCCGTTTATATTTACATCTAACACAATTTCCCAACTCATATGGAAACGGGGTTTGTAAGAACTTTACACTACTTTATATTAGAAATAGCAACAGCTGAGGATGAATGTCCCATAACAAGAAGATAGTGAAAAAGAAGCAGCTTATCGACTACAGTGTCATCACGGACTACAAAGGCGGACACGCGCAATTTTTCAGGATTTATGCAGATCCCAAATACAAATCAGCAGGTATCATTAGGTAAGAAAAGTTGCTTTTGCATAATATTGTGAAACAAAACGCCAAATACTGTCTTACCTTATACGCACACCATAATAATACTCCTATGTTTAATGCGCCGGCAATCCATCAAGCAGCGCAGCTTCATAGCTTACCAAAGTCGTACTAAAACATTTTTGAGCGCTGTGGGTAATGTTCTATATTTTCAATGGAACATATAAAATGTTGGTGTTGTTTACTTAAGTCATATTGCCATCACAGTGCAGTCTACACGTATCTCTTATGTTTGACTGCCATCTACTGATCACACTTATCATTTCACCATGTACCAAATAAAATTGCTTTGAGGTTGGTAAGCAAAACCAGAATTATTCCGTACATTAGGCGCACCGGATTATAAGGCGCACTGTCGAGTTTTTGAGGACAAAAAAGGATTTTAAGTCCGCCTTATAGTCCGGAAAATATGGTATATATACTGTATGTATATATGTATATATATACTGTGTATATATAAGTGCATATATGTATGTATATATGTATGTATATGTGTATATATGTATAAGTATATGTATGTATATGTGTACATATGTAAGTATATGTGTATGCATGTATAAGTATATGTATGTATATGTGTATATATCTATGTATATATGTATGTACAGTATATGTATGTATTTACAGTATGTATAATTTTGGTGTTGTTTACCTGAGTCATATTGCAGTGTACACGTATCTCTTATGTGTGACTGCCATCTACTGGTCACACTTATCATTACACCATGTACCAAATAAAATTGCTTCGAGGTCGGTAAGCACAACCAGAATTATTTTGTACATTAGGCGCACCTGGTTATAAGGCGCACGGTCGATTTTTGAGGAAAAAAAAAGATTTTAAGTGCGCCTTATAGTCCTGAAAATAGGGTAATTATTATTGAACCGCATTTTTTGTTCATTCTGCCTTTTATGGCTGTTCCAAGTCAGGACCCCGGGGCGGACTACTCCCCTTCTATGCATTAGTTGGTAGAATATTTTTATAACTAGAGCATAAAAAAACACAATACTGCTGCAGTCAGGGCCCGAAAAAGCAGAGGGTCGTCCCTCTTGTTGCTTAATCTCTTAAGGCCCAAGCTGTTTTTTTACATTCTTTTTTTATTTCTCTCTGCTATTTGAGCTTATTGGACCCTAATTAGAATAAAAACTAAGAATCATCTTTTGATATGATGTACTTAGTCCATAAGTACACAAACGTGTACTTCATGTTTAGTGACATGCTAATTCTTATTTTTACACTTTTTTTCTCCAAATTCCATTGTATGTTATACTCTTCTGACACCACCAGATGGCAGTATAAGTCCACATAAGTGGCCATAAGACCCCAATTCAGTAGTGTACACAATTTTGGAAATAAGAGCTAAAAGGTGCTGTCCACGCATGTGGCCAACTAAGCCTTTTGCAATCTGTGTGTATTTATGTTGGTTCTCGTGTCCCTTTACAGGCTACGGAGATCTGTGGAATGATATACAAAACGTTCAAGAAAAGGACAGTGTTCAAAGCGTGAGCTTCAATCCGGTCGAGGATGCTAATGAATATCTGGGAGAAGAGGACATACATGAAGAAGAGACTGACAATGATGAAGACAAGTCGGATATCAAAGGTACTACTAGTGGGTCATACTTGGGTTACTATCCCAGACATGAAATATCAGTGTTTCTCATACATTCTGCAATGTGCGGTGGCCCATCACAATTACATTTGGTCCGCCACAAGTACATACCCCAAAACCAGTGAAGTTGGCACGTTGTGTAAATCATAAATCATTTTACAATTATACATACAGGTTTACAATTGTACATACAGTCATGGTCAAAAGTTGACATTTGTAAAGAACATAATGTCATGGCTGTCTTGAGTTTCCAATCATTTCTACAACTCTTATTTTTTTGTGATAGAGTGATTAGAGCACATACTTGTTGGTCACAAAAAAACATTCATGAAGTTTGGTTCTTTTATGAATTTATTATGGGTCTACTGAAAATGTGTATCACATGGACAAAGATAAGACCTTCTGGAGGAAAGTTCTGTGGTCAGATGAAACAAGAATGTAGCTGTTTGGCCACAATACCCAGCAATATGTTTGGAAGAAAAAAGGTGAGGCCTTTAATCCTAGGAACACCATAACTACCGTCAAGCATGGTGGTGGTAGTATTATGCTCTGGGCCTGTTTTGCTGCCAATGGAACTGGTGCTTTAATGAGACAATGAAAAAGGAGGATTACCTCCAAATTCTTCAGGACAACCTAAAATCATCAGCCCGGAGGTTGGGTCTTGGGCGCAGTCGGGTGTTCCAACAGGACAATGACCCCAAACACACGTCAAAAGTGGTAAAGGAATGGCTAAATCGGGCTAGAATGAAGGTTTTAGAATGGCCTTCCCAAAGTCCTGACTTAAACCCCATTGAAAACATGTGGACAATGCCGAAGAAACAAGTCTATGTCAGAAAACCAACACATTTAGCTGAACTGCACCAATTTTGTTAAGAGGAGTGGTCACCTCCTCCAACATCTGAGGACAAAGCTACGAACAATGGGAGACCGGGCTTTCTGCTCCGCCACTACCAGTCTGTGGAACGCTCTCCCTGACCACCTGAGGGCACCACAGACTGTGGATGCTTTTTAAAAAAAAAAAAAAAAAAAAAAAAGCCTTTTTTTAGATATATACATACTAGTTCTAGCTATTTGGCTGTTCTAGTTTTTATTTTTATTTATTTTTTATTATCTTTTTATTTTTATTTTTTAATACACTGTAGCACTTTGAGGTTGTTTACTCAATGTAAAGTGCTTTTTACAAATAAAATCTATTATTATTATTATTATTATTCAAAAATTCAAGCAGAAGCTTGTGGATGGCTACCAAAAGCGCCTTATTGCAGTGAAACTTGCCAAGGGACATGTAAGCAAATATTAACATTGCTGTATGTATACTTTTGACCCAGCACATTTGCTCACATTTTCAGTAGACCCATAATAAATTCATAAAAGAACCAAACTTCATGAATGTATTTTTGTGAACCACAAGTATGTGCTCCAATCACTCTATCACAAAAAAATATTAGTTGTAGAAATGATTGGAAACTCAAGACAGCCATGACATTATGTTCTTTACAAGTGTATGTCAACTTTTGACCACGACTGTAACAAAAAATATGTAATATTCAAATGAATAGGCAATGATTAATACCATGAAGTGAATCCTATTATTTGTATTTATCCACTGTTAGGGCAGCCCTGCAAGACTAAGACCAAGAGTCAGAGCAGCGCTAGCCAGAAGTTTAAGAGCCCAGGCCTCTGCTTTTACCACATTGGTTCTGTTCAGCTGCTGTGTTGTGCAATATCACACCTGTTCCTCATGACCATGTGGTCAAAGAGCGCTGGTTTTTCGGATTTCTCATGCACTCCAAATAATCAAGTTAAAAGAACATATATTTTATGAAACGAGTCTTCCCGTTTCTAAAATACCAACTTTTTTCTTTAATTATAGGCCGCTTCCAATTCACTCCTCTTTGTGGTTTAGATCAGGCGTGTCCAACGTACGGCCTGCGAACTGGTTTTATCCGGCCCGTGGGATGAGTTTGCCATGTATAAAAATGAGCCGAAATTTTTTAATGAACGAAACTGCTGTTCTAAATGTGTCCACTAGATGTCGCAATAGCAATTATTTGCATCTTTGTAGATGATGCTGCATATGTAAAAAAAAATAAACCACATGTTATCATCTTGGGGCCTCTCCTTTTTATCCTATACATAAATGATTTTGTAAACTCCTCCGAAACTTTTCATAAAATAATTTTTGCTGACGATACAAATGTGTTTACCTCACACAGGAGTCTACACGATCTACAAGTAACTGTCAATTCAGATCTTGTGAAAGTGGATTCCTGGTTCAAATGCAATAAGCTCTCACTTAATGTAAATAAAACAAATTTTATTCTATTTCGTTCTAATAAAAACCGGACAAATACTGAGCACTGCCATATCAACATCAATGGGCAGGAAATACAGAGAGTGTACTCCACAAAATTCCTGGGGGTCATTGACGAATACCTCAATTTCAAATGTCACATTAGCCATCTGTTAAACAAATTATCCAAATATGTTGGCCTGTTCTTTCACCTTCGTCATTATCTTCCTCTTTATGCTCTACTCACCCTATATAAAACTCTCTTTGAACCACATCTAAACTACTGTAATGTCATCTGGTGTAACACCTTCCCTACCTACCTTCACAAATTAGAATCCATGCAAAAGAAAATCATACGGGCCCTGTCATGGTCCAAGTTTAATGCCCCCACTCGACATCTATTCCATAATTATCATCTTTTAAGACTGACAGAGTTCAATATTTATCAAAATGCTTGTTTAACCTATCAAGTCATTTACAGGCTGAATTTTAGGCTCTGTAGCTTGGTTCCTATCTACCATCCCCAGCATGCCCACAACACTCGTAACTTAGATCTGATATCAGAGAAACATCGTTTACTGGATTGTACCGCTCGAAGTGTTGTATGCAGGGGACCAGGGACGCCGAAAAGGGGGGGTAAAGGAGACGGATTCTAGGGGCCCATGATGGAAGGGGGCCCGGCGAGGCCCCTAATGATGATGAAATTATAATACAGAAAAAATAATGACACAGTGTTGGGGGCCCTGTAAAGATTCTTTTCATGGGGCCCAAAATCCTTAGCGGCGCCCCTGCAGGGGACCAAAGATTTGGAACCGGCTTAATGAGAGCCTCAAGATGCTGTATCCATTCTCCAACTTCAAAAATAAACTGAAAACTCACCTATTAACCACCTACATTTAATGCCTCATGTGGGGTAGACTACTGTTGGGTTTTGCATGGTTGAATGAATGAATGTATGTATGTATGTATGTATGTGTATGCTTGCTTTAGTACTATTATCTTGTGTTAATCATATAACGTTGTTTTTTGTTTTGTTTTTTGTTGTTGTGCTTGCTACCATGTTTCATCATTCCATGTATATACTATCCTCTGGACCCCCTGTCAAAAGCTTCTTCTAGCTTATTTGGGGGACCCTTTCACGTACCAACATCTTTAAATGATGATATTTCATTACTATTGTAATTGTTATATGATATTGGGAATAAACTTGAAACTTGAACTTATTGCACCAGTCGAGGAAAATGAGCAAAATACATAACATCCTGTAATTTGATTTTGATATAATTTTTTTATCTTGATATATTGAAAATTAACACCAATGAGTTGACTGATGATCACATAATTTATTCAGAAAGTATAAATAACGACAAAGGTAGAATACTATTAACCGCAACATGTAAGTGTAAAAAAAAACAACCCCCAACAACATTATGATTTCTACATTGTGGGGAGGCGTGGCCGGCGGACCGACAGCGAGACGGGGCATGCCGGGGCGGACCCCGAGATGGCGGCAAGGAAGCGGGCCGTGCCGGGATCGACCCCGTAATAAATGTCTGGTGCGTGGATCGCCCGGCTGTGCACAATTGCGAAATTGTGGAGGTCTTGCTCCTCCAGGTTCTCTGGACCACTAATGCCGGACATGACAGCCGTGTTCATCTTTGCGAACAATGATTTATTTTGCAATAAGTTGTGCTTTTCAGCCACGTTGAAGTTTCTCTCACTCGTTCTCCACCATCAACAACCTCCCGACAGCTGATCAGACAAACACTCACAGCTGTGTCATCTACGCACCTGTCACTAATCTCGAAGCCGATCCTGACACACCCCGCTTCGCTGCAGGTCCGCAGGCCACGCCCCCCCACATACATTTTCAGAATGCGCTTGTTCTATTTTTAAACAAAGAAAACAATCTGAAGTTGTCTTTATTTTTAAGTTATCGTGCCATGATTTTACCAGTCCAGCCCACTCGGGAGTAGATTTTTCTCCATGTGGCCCCCCGATCTAAAATGAGTTTGACACCCCTGGTTTAGGTGGATAAAGGCCATGTCTGTAATCATGATTCCTTTCCTCCCGTTTGACTAGAGTGGAGCCTTGAGGACAAAGAGTGGCGGTGTGACACCAGGACGTACAGCAGCGGCTTGGAGCTGAGCACGTCCTCCTCCACTAACGCCCACAGCTCCCTCAACAGCGAGGTGGAGGAGGAGGAGCTGGTGTGCTTTACTGAGCCCAGCATACGTTGTATCCCTACCGACATGCACTTTAGTGGACCCGTGAGCGGTAGGAATGTATTTGTATTATTTTCTAGTATTGCCTCTTGGAACACAATACACACACTAAATGGTTGTATTATCGTTTCATTGTTCAAGTTTTTTTTAAATATATATGTATATAAATATCTATATATATGTATATGTATGTACATATATATGTGTATATGTGAATATATATATATATATGTATGTATGTATGTATGTGAATATATATATATATATATATATATATATATGTATATATATATATATATATATATATATATATACAAACCCCAAAACCAGTGAAGTTGGCACGTAAATAAAAACTAAATACAATGATTTGCAAATCCTTTTCAACCTATATTCAATTAAATAGATTGCAAAGACAAGATACTTAACGTTCGAACAGGAAAACCTTGTTATTTTTTGCAAATATTAGCTCATTTGGAATTTGATGCCTGCAACATGTTTCAAAAAAGCTGGCACGAGTGCCAAAAAAGACTGAGAAAGTTGAGGAATGCTCGTCCAACACTTACTTGAAACATCCCACAGGTGGACAGGCTTATTGGGAACAGGTGGGTGCCATGATTGGGTGTAATAGCAGCTTCCATGAAATGCTCAGTCATTCACAAACAAGGACGGGGCGAGGGTCACCGCTTTGAACAAATGCGTGAGCAATTTGTCGAACAGTTTAAGAACAACATTTCTCAACGATTTATTGCAAGGAATTTAGGGATTTCACCATCTACGGTCCGTAATATCATCAAAAGGTTCAGAGAATATGGAGAAATCACTGCACGTAATATTGAATGCCCGTGACATTGGATCCCTCAGGCGGTACTGCATCAAAAACTGACATCAGTGTGTAAAGGATATCACCACATGGGCTCAGGAACACTTCAGAAAACCACTGTCAGTAACTACAGTTCGTCCAACATTTGTAAGTGCAAGTTAAAACTCTACTATGCAAAGTGAAAGCCATTTATCAACAACACCCAGAAACGCCGGGCCTGAGCTCATCTAAGATGGACTGATGCAAAGTGGAAAAGTGTTCTGTGGTCTGACGAGTCCATATTTCAAATTGTTTGGGGAAACTGTGGACGTGGTGTCCTCCGGACCAAAGAGGAAAAGAACCATCCGGATTGTTCTAGGCGCAAAGTTCAAAAGCCATCATCTGTGATGGTATGGGGGTGTATTGGTGCCCAAGACATGGGTAACTTACACATCTGTGAAGGCACCATTAATGCTGAAAGGTACATACAAGTTTTGGAGCAACACATGTTGCCATCCAAGCAACGTTATCATGGACGCCCCTGCTTATTTCAGCAAGCCACGTGTTACAACAGTAAGTTGTAACAGTAAGTATCTTGTCTTTGCAGTCTATTCAATTGAATATAAGTTGAAAAGGATTAGCAAATCATTGTATTCTGTTTTTATTTACAAATTACACAACGTGCCAACCTCACTGGTTTTAGGTTTTGTGTATATATATAATATATATATATATATATATATATATATATATATATATATATATATATATATATATATATATATATATGTGTGTGTATATATAAATATACTCTATGTATTTCAGATCAAAAATATATTAAGAAGCACTATCCTCCTGCAGATTCTGATCATGAAGAATTTTGTGATTCCAGTGAGCATGTGACCATGGACAAGGTTAGTTCCAAATGATATCACTACTTGGAAATAATGTGGGAAATGTGCCTTTTATAAAATAAGATGGCGTGTACCCTATAATTGTTTTCCAAGCACTTCAGAAAAATGCTACACTCGACCATGTCTAATTTTTGCACAAAATCTCCCCAATTTCCACTTATTTGCTTGCAGTTCTTACTTGAAGTCGACCTATGATGAATTTAGTCTTTTCTGATTTATAAATGTTACAATGTTGGATACTTGTGTTAAAGAAGACTTATGTAAGAAAAGTTGTTTTTGCATATAATCGGTGCCCGTTTTTTGTGTATTTGGGATCTGCACAAGACCCATAAATTTAATATCAAACTACTGAGGCGTTGCAGAGATATTTTTATAAAACAATCTCGCTTTCCTTCATACTTCCTCCAAACAGGACGTTTGAAATTATTACAACCTGTGACATTTTTCCATGTATGGTTGGAATTTCCCCAAAGTCTGCCATTGTAGTCAATAAGCTCTATCTTTTTCTCTAACGTCTTGTTGTGGGGCAGACTGGCTCGTACATGCACATTCATCCTCCATTGCCATGTCTAATACAAAGTAGAGTACAGTTGTAACTTACAAAACCCAAAACCAGTGAAGTTGGCACGCTGTGTAATTCGTGAATAAAAACTCGCCAGACCACAGAACGCTTTTACGCTTTGCATAAGTCCATCTTAGATGAGCTCGGGCCCAGCGGAGCCGGCGGCGTTTCTGGGTGTTGTTGATAAATGGCTTTGGCTTTGCATAGTAGAGTTTTAACTTGCACTTACAGATGTAGCGACCAACTGTAGTTACTGACAATAATTTTCTGAAGTGTTCCTGAGCCCATGTGGTGATATCCTTTACACACTGATGTCGCTTTTTGATGCAGTACCGCCTGAGGGATCCAAGGTCACGGGCATTCAATGTTACGTGCAGAGATTTCTCCAGATTCTTTGAACCTTTTGATGATATTGCAGACTGTGGATGGTGAAATCCCTAAATTCCTTGCAATAGCTCCTTGAGAAATGTTCTTAAACAAATTGCTCAAGCAATTTTTCACAAAGTGGTGACTCTCGCCCCATCTTGTTTGTGGATGACCGAGCATTTCATGGACGCTGCTTTTATACTTGTCAGGTTCAAACACTGATGACATCTATTAAACAAGGCAAGAAGCAAGGAATTAAACAGAGACAGAATTCAATTTACCTCATTTGAGGAGAAACGCGTACACCTGTACCCTTGTACAGTGTCACCGCGCTCTGACGAAAGATTGTACGCCTCCTCTTTTATTTGGACTTTCCCTGATTACAAGGCTCTTCTCCCTCGACTGATGTACTAACTGTCAGGTTCAAACACTGATGACATCTATTAAACAAGACAAGAAGCAAGGACTTAAACAGAGACCGAATTAAATTTGGCTCAATTGAGGCGAAACGCGTACACCTGTACCCTTGTACAGTGTCACCGCGCTCTGACGAAAGATTGTACGCCTCCTCTTTTATTTGGACTTTCCCTGATTACATGGCAACAGCTGTTTCTAAGGGAGGGGGGTCGTAAACAGCCATCGCCTTTGATTAAAAACAGTTCAAAGAAAAGGTCGTAAACAGTTAAAAGAAAAGGTGCCTGGATGGGGGGGTCAGGTCCTGCTTCCTGTCCGCTTTGTAGATCTCGGGTCAAGACAAAATCTTCCTGTGGATTACAATACATCAAAGAAGCCGACACCTTCATGTCGCTTCCCATCCTACACAGCGGAGTTTTACAAGCCTTTTGATTGGTAAGACCAAAGACAGCTTTTGTCTGCTCGCCAGGAATTCATTGAAACACAGTTTTGTGAGAATAAAAAAGACAATATAACATACATCCATAAACGTGGACGCATGTGAAAAAGTGCAATATATTTATCTGTACAGTAATCTATTTATTTATTTATATATAATTATTTATTTTATATATATATATTATATATATTATTTATATATATTTATTTATTTATATATGCACCTTATTGCTTTTTTATCCTGCACTACCATGAGCTTATGTAACGAAATGTTGTTCTTATCTGTGCTGTAAAGTTCACATTTGAATGACAATAAAAAGGAAGTCTAAGTCTAAGAAACACAAAGTTTTGTGATAACTTAGATACAATTATTCTGACAATACCCAATCATGGCACCCACCTGTCCCCAATTAGCCTGTTCATCTGTGGGATGTTCCAAATAAGTGTTTGTTGAGCATTCCTCCACTTTCTCAGTCTTTTTTGCCACTTGTGCAAGCTTTTTTGAAACATGTTGCAGGCATCAAATTCCAAATGAGCTAATATTTGCAAAAAATAACAACGTTTTCCAGTTTGAACATTAAGTATCCTTATCTTTGCAGTCTATTCAATTGAATTCTGTTTTTATTTACGATTTACACAACGTGCCAACTTCACAGGTTTTGGGGTTTGTAGGTCTGTCAGTAGACTCGCTATGGAAGCGTAAATAAGACCCGCCACTGAGCGGCTGACGAAAGACTCATTCTGCTTCAGTTTGTTCTAGATGTATTTATTTTTATTCAATAAATATCATCCACTTTTCTTCAATACGGTGTGTCACACTCACCTTTTTCCTTCCTAATGTTGGAAAACAGTTATGTCGCTCTCTATCTATAAGCTTGTTAGTGAGTAAGACCATATGTTTGGGGCGGATCTTACAGTGTTAGTTGCTACACCAACTGATGGCGGGTGCCGATATTATCGGCCGATAAATGCTTTAAAATGTAATATCGGAAATTATCGGTATCGGTTTCAAAAAGTTAAATATATGACTTTTTAAAACGCCGCTGTGTACACGGATGTAGGGAGAAGTACAGAGCGCCAATAAACCTTAAAGGCAATGCCTTTGCGTGCCGGCCCAATCACATAATATCTACGGCTTTTCACACACACAAGTGAATGCAATTCATACTTGGTCAACAGCCATACAGGTCACACTGAGGGTGGCCGTATAAACAACTTTAACACTGTTACAAATATGCGCCACACTGTGAACCCACACCAAACAAGAATGACAAACACATTTCGGGAGAACATCCGCACCGTAACACAACATAAACACAACAGAACAAATACCCAGAATCTCTTGCAGCACTAACTTCTCCGGGACGCTACAATATACACCCCCCCACCTCAACTTCCTCATGCTCTCTCAGGGAGAGCATGTCCCAAATTCCAAGCTGCTGTTTTGAGGCATGTTAAAAAAAAATAATGCACTTTGTGACTTCAATAATAAATATGGCAGTGCCATGTTGGCATTTTTTTTTTCCATAACTTGAGTTGACTTATTTTGGAAAACCTTGTTACATTGTTTAATGCATCCAGCGGGGCATCACAACAAAATTAGGCATAATAATGTGTTAATTCCACGACTGTATATATATAGCAAGTACATTTCCCAAGAGAACTGGTTTCCCGATCTTTTAAAATGGACTTGAATCCCCTATCTACTTTATGCGTAAAAAAATTTGAGTTACCGTATTTTCCAGACTATAAGGCACACTTAAAACCCTTGTGTAATGTTCATATTGTTGTTACTCAGCCAGCGTTTGTGGGTCTGATAAACCCGTTGCATTTTGTGGCTTTTAATGCCTCACAATCAAACACTTTTATGTTAAAATACTGAACAGATGTTTACCTTATCCCAATAAACATCTGTTCAGTATTTTAACATTAAAGTGTTTGATTGTGAGGCATTAAAAGCCACAAAACAGATGTTTATTGGGATAAGGTAAACATCTGTTCAGTATTTTAACATAAAAGTGTTTGATTGTGAGGCATTAAAAGCCACAAAATGCAACGGGTCCATTAGACCCACAAACGCTGGCTGAGTAACAACAATATGAACGTTCCACGGATACAATTTCTTCTTCTTTTGTGTTTCTGCACCTGCGGTTCCCACACAAGGTTGCAACATTGTTTGTCAACACTGTCTGCTCTCTTTTTCTCGCACAATTGACCCTCTGATGTTCTGTGTACCTCATACTTGCCAACCTTCCCGAATTTTCCGGGAGACTCCCGAAATTCAGCGCCTCTCCCGAAAACCTCCCGGGACAAATATTCTCCCGAAAATTTCCCGATTTTCAGCCGGAGCTGGAAGCCACGCCCCCTCCAGCTCCATGCGGACCTGAGTGAGGACAGCCTTTTTTCATGACGGGAGGACAACAGGGTGACAAGAACTAAATCATCCAGACTAGAGATAAATTGTATTATTATGTTTATCTTACCTAAAAATAAATATATTTATTAATTTACAAAAAAAACAACTAAATACATGTTTACTATATTTTGCTAAAAACATCAAAATTAATTGTATTTTTATTTGTATTTTTTCCTGACTCCTTATTACATCCAGCCATAGAATTATACATTAAAATAAACATATTTGAAATAATTGATTTTAAATTATCATAATAATTCATTTAAAATGACCATATTTAATTATTAAAATAATTGCTTGTTTATCAACAACTTTAGCATTTTATTCATTACATTTTGAAACTCTCAGAAGCCAAGTTATGTTATATTCCTTAATATTTATTTATGCAAGTTTGAAGTATCAATTATCTAAACCCAGTTTTGTTTGTATATTTTCAGGATGTATATATATATATATATATATATATATATATATATATATATATATATATATATATATATACTGTATATGTATGAAATACTTGGTGAATTCTAGCTGTCAATATATTCCTACCGTCTTAAACAAGCCCCCAACCACGCCCCCCCCCCCCCCCCCCCCCCGACCGCTTGCTCCACTCCCGTCCTTGCACGCTACACCGCTACAACAAAGATGACGGGGAGAAGACGCCGTTGCGCCCTATGGTCCGAAAAATACGGTACATACCAACTGACGCTGTGGTCAAAGTTGGAATTGCCACAAAACATGCTTTAAAGGGGAACATTATCATGTAAGCGTCAATATATACCTTGATGTTGCAGAAAAAAGACCATATATTTTTTTAACCGATTTCCGAACTCTAAATGGGTGAATTTTGGCGAATTAAACGCCTTTCTAATATTCGCTCTCGGGGCGATGACGTCACGTTGTGACGTCACATCGGGAAGCAATCCGTCATTTTCTCAAACACCGAGTCAAATCAGCTCTGTTATTTTCCGTTTTTTCGACTGTTTTCCGTACCTTGGAGACATCATGCGTCGTCGGTGTGTTGTCGGAGGGTGTAACAACACGAACAGGGACGGATTCAAGTTGCACCAGTGGCCCAAAGATGCGAAAGTGGCAAGAAATTGGACGTTCGTTCCGCACACTTTACCGACGAAAGCTATGCTACGACAGAGATGGCAAGAATGTGTGGATATCCTGCGACACTCAAAGCAGATGCATTTCCAACGATAAAGTCAAAGAAATCTGCCGCCAGACCCCCATTGAATCTGCCGGAGTGTGTGAGCAATTCAGGGACAAAGGACCTCGGTAGCACGGCAAGCAATGGCGGCAGTTTGTTCCCGCAGACGAGCGAGCTAAACCCCCTGGATGTCTTGGCTCACACCGTCCCTTATGCCACCGAAGATGATCAAGAGAAGAATATCGACCCTAGCTTCCCTGGCCTGCTGACATCAACTCCAAAACTGGACAGATCAGCTTTCAGAAAAGAGAGCGGATGAGGGTATGTCTACAGAATATATTAATTGATGAAAATTGGGCTGTGTGCACTCTCAAAGTGCATGTTGTTGCCAAATGTATTTCATATGCTGTAAACCTAGTTCATAGTTGTTAGTTTCCTTTAATGCCAAACAAACACATACCAATTGTTGGTTAGAAGGCGATCGCCGAATTCGTCCTCTCTTTCTCCCGTGTCGCTGGCTGTCGTGTCGTTTTCGTCGGTTTCGCTTGCATACGGTTCAAACCGATATGGCTCAATAGCTTCAGTTTCTTCTTCAATTTTGTTTTCGCTACCTGCCTCCACACTACAACCATCCGTTTCAATACATGCGTAATCTGTTGAATTGCTTAAGCCGCTGAAATCCGACTCTGAATCCGAGCTAATGTCGCTATAGCTTGCTGTTCTTTCCGCCATGTTTGTTTGTGTTGGCTTCACTATGTGACGTCACAGGAAAATGGACGGGTGTATATAACGATGGTTAAAATCAGGCACTTTGAAGCTTTTTTTAGGGATATTGCGTGATGGGTAAAATTTTGAAAAAAACTTTGAAAAATAAAATAAGCCACTGGGAATTGATATTTAATGGTTTTAACCCTTCTGAAATTGTGATAATGTTCCCCTTTAAGATATTCAACACTCGACTGCGATCTGGCAGCTACAGTGGATTGTGCACGCCCCAAATCCGTCACGTTTCATGTGTCAGGTAAACCGTGACGAATGGGGCCATATGAATCCTCTGTCTACTCTATGCGTTAAAAATTTGAGTTACAAGCATACGATGTCCGATAATGGCTTTTTTGCCGATATCCGATATTCCGATATTGTCCGACTCTTAATTACCGATTCCGATATCAACCGATACCGATGTATACAGTTGTGGAATTAACACATTATTATGCCTAATCTCTACAAATTGATTTAACCGGTCGGAGTGACTGACTTTTAATATTTCTCCTTTTTAAGACGCTTCCTACATCCGCAGTATCTCCTGCCGCTTCAGTGAGGGAACAAGAGCTTTGGTTTGAGAGTTCCTCCGCTCTTAAAGCAGAAGATGGTTCCCTCCTCAAAAGAGAGTCTTGCGTTCAAGAACCTCACAATGCGACTTTCATCAGAGGTAAAAGTCACAGTGCAAAGATTCATCTCGTTAGCTTTTAAC
Source organism: Nerophis lumbriciformis (assembly GCF_033978685.3). NCBI lineage: Eukaryota > Metazoa > Chordata > Actinopteri > Syngnathiformes > Syngnathidae > Nerophis > Nerophis lumbriciformis. Next base: position 19,898,928 of record NC_084550.2, on the reverse strand, counting down.
ATGTCCCAATTTGGCTTTTTGTTTCAGAGTCCCCAATGACCGCTTGCAACTCCCAGTCGTGGTTGCCAGCGTGTGACGGTGTGTCACCGTGTGCACACTCTGCCGCTTTGCCGCCGGCCTGTGACGGCGTGTCACCGTGCACACGCTCCAGCGGCGCTTCCTGGGGGAACGTCAACGAGCAAATAGCTGCGGCTCTGTTCAGGCTGCAGGACGACATGGCCCACGTGCTGCACCGCTTGCACACGCTGGAGGAGCTCAGTGTGGCGCAGGTGAAGGAGGTGAGTTGTACAGCAAAGTGTGGATTATTGAGTGTGTACGTGGCAAGCTCAATACTAGGGTTGTACGAAGAGATGTCCGACAATGGCTTTTTTGCCGATATCTGATATTCCGATATTGTCCAACTCTTAATTACCGATATCAACCGATACCGATATATACAGTCGTGGAATTAACACATTATTATGCCTAATTTTGTTGTGATGCCCCGCTGGATGCATTAAACAATGTAACAAGGTTTTCCAAAATAAATCAACTCAAGTTATGGAAAAAAAATGCCAACATGGCACTGCCATATTTATTATTGAAGTCACAAAGTGCATTTTTTTTTTTTTAACATGCCTCAAAACAGCAGCTTGGAATTTGGGACATGCTCTCCCTGAGAGAGCATGAGGAGGTTGAGGTGGGCAGGGTTGGGGGGGCGGGGTTGGGGAGAGGGGGGTATTGTGGCGTCCCGGATGCATCATGCTGTGGGGGTGTTTTTTTTTAGCAGCAGGAACTGGGAGACGAGTCAGGATAGAGGGAAAGATGAATGCCGAAATGTGTAGAGACATCCTGGATGATAACCGACTGTTTTCCATCCAACCTGATGGAGCTTGAGAGGTGCTGCAAAAAGGAATGGGCAAAACTGCCAAAAGATAGGTGTGTCAAGCTTGTGGCTTGATAGTAAAAAAGACTTGAGGCTGTAATCGCTGTCAAAGTATTGAACAAAGACTTTGAATACCTATGTACATGTGATTTTTTTTGTTGGTTTTTTTATACATTTGCAAAATAAAATAAAAAAAACAACACTTATCACATTGTCATTATAGAATTTTGAGGACAAAAATAAATTTGTTTCATTTTGGAATAAGACTGTGTAACACAATGTGGAAAAAGTGAAGCGCTGTGAATATTTTCCAGATGCACTGTAGAGAGCGCTTACTATTTTTAATTAATGCCTATAAAGCCTGAACATCACCTACTATTTTTAATAAACTATTATTGTCAGGTTCAAACACTAATGACATCTATTAAACAAGACAAGAAGCAAGGAATTAAACAGAGACAGAATTAAATTTGGCTCAATTGAGGAGAGACGTCTGGACTGAACTCTTTGTACAGTCTCCGAGTGGAGACGAAAGATTGCACGCCTCCTCTTTTATTTGGACTTTCCCTGATTACATGGCAACAGCTGTTTCTAAAGGAAGGGGGTCGTAAACAGGTGCTGCCTTTTGGCCACAAAACGGTTCAAAGAAAAGGTTGTGAAACAGTTAAAAGAAAAGGTCGCCTGGAGGGGAGTGTGGTCCTGCTTCCTCTTCGCTTTGTAGTTCTCGGGTCAAGACAATATCTTTCTGTTGATTACAATACATCAAAGAAACAGAACACCTTCATGTTGCTTCCCATCCTACACAGTGGAGTTTTACAAGCCTTCTTCTTGGTAGGATCAAAGACAGCTTTTGTCTTCTCGCCGGGAACTGATGGCAACACAAAGTTTTGTGATAATTTAGATACAATTATTCTGACAATTATTATATAATAATTCCTCGTTTACCGCTGTAATTTGGTTCCGGTCATGACCGGGATGAATTAATTTCTGTGACGAAGGAATCATTGATTATAAATCAAATATTTTCATAGCTGGAGCATAGAAAAAAACCTGTTTACAACCTTCTGAATACATTTTTAACATTATGAAAGCCCTCTAGACATGAAATAACAACCTGTAGTCCCCTCTACACTCGGTAAAGCCAATATAGTAATGTGGCCTGAGGCTGCCATGATACTGAACAGCACGATCTGATTGGTTTGGTCTCATCCAGTGGTAGTATGGATATTTTACTTCATTTAGACATATGAATGCTTAAAAATGCTTAATTTAGGGCAACAAAATAAACATAATCCATGCAACATTTTGACCAAAGAACCACCATTACATGTTAGGTAGACCAGTGTTTTTCAACCTTTTCTGAGCCAAGGCACATTTTTTTCAACGAAAAAATCCCAAGGCACACCGTGAGCGGAAAACATAGAAAAATTAAACTCAGCAGCCAATATTAACAATAAAAGGTCATTCTCGCAATTGTTGGATATGAATTCAAACCATAACCACCCATGCATCCACTATAGCTCTTGTCTCAAAGTAGGTGTACTGTCACCACCTGTCACATCACGCCGTGACTTATTTGGAGTTTTTTTTGCTGTTTTCCTGTGTTAGTTCTTGTCTTGCGCTCCTATTTTGGTGTTGATTGTCATGTACGGATGTACTTTGTGGACGCCGTCTGCTCCACACGCTGTAAGTCTTTGCTGTCGTCCAGCATTCTGTTTTTGTTTACTTTGCAGCAAATTCAGTTTTAGCTTCATTTTGCATAGTCATCCCTCAGCTTCAATGCCTTTTCTTAGCGGCACTCGCCTCTTGTTTATTTTTGGTTTAAGCATTAGATACCTTTTTACCTGCACTCTGCCTCCTGCATATTGTGATCAGGACGAACCGTGTTCCCGACATCTACAAATCAATTAGCTAACTGCTGCCACTTACTGATATGCCAAGCTCTAGACAGCACAGACACTCAACAACGGCACATTATTTGCAGATTATAATTACTGGTTTGCATAAAATAATTTTAACCCAATTAGGTGAAATTACATAATGTCTCACGGCACACCAAACAATACCTCACGGTACACTAGTGTGCCGCGGCACAGTGGTTGAAAAACACTGAGGTAGACCACAAGATAGTGTTTTACATTTAGGCAAGGCAACTTTATTTGTATAGCACTTTTCATACACAAGGCAGACTCAAAGTGCTTCACAGACAACAAAGTGAAATGAAAGAAAATAAAAGCAAAATTAAAATGCAGACAATAAAAATAAAAACAGTGCGGACGTTTAAAGTCAAAATATTAAAAGATTTAGCTGGAGGCTAAGGTGAACATAAAAGTTTTCAGTCTAGTTTTGAAAGTAGTCAGAGTTGGGGAAAGTCTGACATCTTCAGGAAGTTTATTCCAGCTATTTGTTGCATAGTGACTGAATGATGCTCTCCCTTGATTGGAGTTTACTCTGGGAACCGCTAACAGATTGGTCTTAGTGGTCTAGAGCAGTGTTTTTCAACCACTGTGCCGCGGCACACTAGTGTACCGTGAGATACAGTCTGGTGTGCCGTGGGAGACTATCGAATTTCACTTATTTGGGTTAAAAATATTTTTTGCAAGCAAGTAAATATAGTCTGCAAATTACGTGTTGTTTTTGAGTGTCGGTGCTGTCTGGAGCTCGGCAGAGTAACTGTGTAATACTCTTCCATATCAGTAGGTGGCAGCCGGTAGCTAATTGCTTTGTAAAGGCAGGTAAAAAGGTGTCTTATGCTTAAACCAAAAATAAACAAAAGGTGAGTGCCGCTAAGAAAAGGCATTGAAGCTTAGGGAAGGCTATGCAGAACGAAACTAAAACTGAACTGGCTACATAGTAAACAAAAACAGAATGCTGGACGACAGCAAAGACTTACTGTGGAGCAAAGACAGCGTCCACAATGGACATCCGAACATGACATGACTATCAACAATGTCCCCACAAAGAAGGATAAAAACAACTGAAATATTCTTGATTGCTAAAACAAAGTAGATGCGGGAAATATAAGACATGAAACTGCTACAGGAAAATACCAAAAAAAGAGAAAAAAACACCAAAATAGGAGCGCAAGCATACTTGCCAACCCTCCCGAATTTTCCGGGAGACTCCCGAAATTCAGCGCCTCTCCCGAAAACCTCCCGGGACAAATATTCTCCCGAAAATCTCCCGATTTTCAGCCGGAGCTGGAGGCCACGCCCCCTCCAGCTCCATGCGACCTGAGTGAGGACAGCCTTTTTTCATGACGGGAGGACAACAGGGTGACAAGAACTAAATCATCCAGACTACAGATAAATTGTATTATTATGTTTATCTTACCTAAAAATAAATATATTAAATTAAAAAAAAAAAAAAAAACATCAAAATTAATTATATTTTTATTTGTATTTTTTCTGACTCCTTATTACACTCAGCCATAGAATTATACATTAAAATAAACATATTTGAAATAATTAATTTTAAATGATCATAATAATTCATTTAAAATGACCATATTTAATTATTAAAATAATTGCTTGTTTATCAACAACTTTAACATTTTATTCATTACATTTTGAAGCTCTCAGAAGCCAAGTTATGTTATATTCCTTAATATTTATTTATGCAAGTTTGAAGTATCAATTATCTAAACACAGTTTTGTTTGCATATTTTCAGGATGTATATATATATATATATATATGAAATACTTGACTTGGTGAATTCTAGCTGTCAATATACTACTCCCCTCTTAACCACGCCCCCAACCACGCCCCCCACCCCCACACCTCCCGAAATTGGAGGTCTCAAGGTTGGCAAGTATGAGCGCAAGACAAGAACTAAAACACTACACACAGGAAAACAGCAAAAACTCCAAATAAGTCAGGGGGTGATGTGACAGGTGGTGACAGTACACCTACTTTGAGACAAGAGCTATAGTGATGCATGCTTGGTTATGCTTTAAATTCATATACAACAATTGCGACAACGACTTTTTACTGTCAACTGAGTTTATGATTTCTGCTGGTGGTGTGCCTCCGGATTTTTTCAACGCAAAAAATGTGCCTTGGCTCAAAAAAGGTTGAAAAACACTGATCTAGAGGGCTTATATAGTGGGAGCGTATCGGTGATATACTTCGGCCCTAGACCATGTAGTGATTTATATGTGAGCAGGAGGATTTTGAAATCAATTCTCTGATGTACAGGGAGCCAATGTAAGGATTTAAGAATTGGTGTAATGTGCTCACATTTTTTTGGTCTTTGTTAGAACTCTAGCAGCAGCGTTCTGAACAAGCTATAGCTACCTGACAGTTTTTTTGGGAAGACCTGCAAGGAGACTATTACAATAGTGTAGCCTACTGGTAATAAAGGCATGTACAAGTTTTTCTAAGTCTTGAGCTGACATGAGCCCTCTAAGTCTTGTTACATTTTTGAACATGTTACATTTAAAAAAAAGTAATACTAATACGACCCCTTTTAATGCGCCTTATAATCCGTTTGTTTGTATGAAAAAAGACCTGAGTAGAACAGCTCATCGGCACTGCGCCTTATAATCCGGTGCGCCCTATGGTCCGGAAAATACGATACTTATTAATTGGAATATTTATTCTCCCATTTCAAGTCAAGGTCATCTTCATTAAGGTGTGAGGACTCTCGACCTGCAGCACACAAGGTATTCACATATTTCCCATAATATTTATCAAATATTCTTATTAGTGATTGACACCACACACTGTGTTCTCCCGCAGTTCTCTTTACAGTTTCGGAAACCTTCCTGGTGGCCATTTGACCATTCGCCAGTTACAGTGGTGATGACCGCACTCTGGCCTGCTATTGCATATGGACTAGTCCAGCTTTATTCACGCCGGAAAAGACGGTGAGCGAGATATTGGTTAAGTGACGGAGTTACAGTCGTGGTCAAAAGTTGACACACACTTGTAAAGAACATAATGTCATGGCTGTCTTGGGTTTCCAATCATTTCTACAACTCTTTTTTTTTTGTGAGCACATACTTGTTGGTCCCAAAAAACATTCATGAAGTTTGGTTGTTTTATGAATTTATTAAATGAGCAAATGTGAGGGTCAAAAGTATACATACAGCAATGTTAATATTTGCTTACATGTCTCTTGGCAAGTTTCACTGCAATAAAAGGCTTTTGGTAGCCATCCACAAGCTTCTGCTTGAATTTTTGACCACTCCTCTTGACAAAATTGGTGCAAATGTGTTGGTTTTCTGACATGGACTTGTTTCTTCAGCATTATCCATAGGAAGGCCATTCTAGCCTGATTTAGCCATTCCTTTACCACTTTTGACGTGTGTTTGGGGTCATTGTCCTGTTGGAACACCCAACTGCACCCAAGACCCAACCTCCGGGCTATAAAATTTAAGGTTGTCCTGAAGAATTTGGAGGTAATCCTCCTTTTTCATTGTCCCATTTACTCTCTGTAAAGCACCAGTTCCATTGGCAGAAAAACAGGCCCAGAGCATAATACTACCACCACCATGCTTGACGGCAGGGATGGTGTTCCTGGGATTAAAGGCCTCACCTTTTCTCCTCCAAACATATTGCTGGGTATTGTGGCCAAACAGCTCAAATTTTTGTTTCATCCGACATCACATGGACAAAGATAAGACCTTATGAAGGAAAGTTCTGTGGTCAGATGAAACAAAAAAATGAGCTGTGTGGCCACAATACCCAGCAATATCTTTTTTAAAAGGGAACATTATCACAATTTCAGAAGGGTTAAAACCATTAAAAATCAGTTCCCAGTGGCTTATTTTATTTTTCGAAGTTTTTTTCAAAATTTTACCCATCACGCAATATCCCTAAAAAAAGCTTCAAAGTGCCTGATTTTAACCATCGTTATAAACACCCGTCCATTTTCCTGTGACGTCACATAGTGATGCCAATACAAACAAACATGGCGGATAGAACAGCAAGCTATAGCGACATTAGCTCGGATTCAGACTCGGATTTCAGCGGCTTAAGCGAAATTGAAGAAGAAACTGAAGCTATTGAGCCATATCGGTTTGAACCGTATGCAAGCGAAACCGAGGAAAACGACACGACAGCCAGCGACACGGGAGAAAGCGAGGACGAATTTGGCGATCGCCTTCTAACCAACGATTTGTATGTGTTTGTTTTTAAGTGTTGTAATGTTTTTAAGCTAAATTATTGGTAAACACAGTTTATGTATAATAATTTACGTAAAACCGCAATAAAGTTTTCATCAATTAATATATTCTGTAGACATACCCTCATCCGCTCTCTTTTCCTGAAAGCTGATCTGTCCAGTTTTGGAGTTGATGTCAGCAGGCCAGGGAAGCTAGGGTCGATATTCTTCTCTTGATCATCCAAGACATCCAGGGGGTTTAGCTCGCTCGTCTGCGGGAACAAACTGCCGCCGAGGTCCTTTGTCCCTGAATAGCTCACACACTCCGGCAGATTCAATGGGGGTCTGGCGGCAGATTTCTTTGACTTTATCGTTGGAAATGCATCTGCTTTGAGTGTCGCAGGATATCGACACATTCTTGCCATCTCTGTCGTAGCCAGTGACATGCGGTGAGGTTGATGGCTGGTGAGGCACTGACTTCATCACAGTCAGATTTTCAAACACATGAACCCTAAAGAGTATCTTATTCACCATTTGTTTGGCAGCAGTTAACGGGTTATGTTTAAAAGCTCATACCAGCATTCTTCCCTGCTTGGCACTCAGCATCAAGGGTTGGAATTGGGGGTTAAATCACCAAAAATTATTCCCGGGCACGGCGCCGCTGCTGCCCACTGCTCCCCTCACCTCCCAGGGGGTGATCAAGAGATGGGTCAAATGCAGAGGACAAATTTCATTACACCTAGTGTGTGTGTGACAATCATTGGTACTTTAACTTAACTTTAACTTTACACATACAAACTGTAGCACACAAAAAAGCACATTTAATAAAAAAAACGTTATTATGGTCTTATCTTTACTTATAAATAAAGTCCATTCGCCGCTGTTGTGCTGGATTAACGAACCCCCTGACGGGTGTGTTATATCAACTAAAGCCCTCACTTAAACTTTCCACGTGCAAGATTGAATCTATTTAAAAAAGTGTAACCGAGGGTTTATAAATGTCGCCTATACTGCATGAAACTACAAAATAACAAACACGGAGGCTCCAGTTTACACGAGGACCACTTTATTTACCTTCTTTCAAAAACCTCCGCTCCACTACAACATGTCATCACTTCCGCTCTTGGCACCTTCAAAATAAGAGCTCAAGGCATATACTGTATAACAGCGCATAACAGGAACTTAACATCACAAATAGGAAAGCCCATAAAAATAGGTTACAAAAGTTATTTAAGAAGAAGCCAAAAAGTGCAAAAACAATAATGTTCATGTTGGAGGAGTTGTGAATTAGATACACCTGCAGTCTGCAGGTGTACCTAATGTTGTGGCCCTGCAGTCATTCACAACTCCTCCAACACGAACATTATTGTATTTGCACTTTTTGGCTTCTTATTAAATAATTTTTTTTATATAGATTCAATCTTGCACGTGGAAAGTTTAAGTGTGGGCTTTAGTAGGGCTGGGCGATATGACTAAAAAATGTATCACGCTATAAGTGTTTCATATCAGTCGATATCGATAATTATTGATTAAAAAAAAACAAAAAACTATTCTAAATAAAGACCAGGAGAAAAAAGACTGAATTTAAATACTTTTATTTTAAATATAAGTAGGTAGCATGTCCTTCGCTAATTGATCCACCACTGCATTCGTTATTTCTTTATAACGTTTTGAATTTTTGTCGTATGGCACTGCTGCCGAGTACCTCTCGATGGTGGTCTGTTGTTGCCGCTTCGGTGCTGTTCCACTTGCACCGGCTGATGTAGATGGTTGTGGCTGTTTGGTACTGCTGTACTCCAGCGGGTGAGAGCGGCTCAGGTGGTAAAATAAGTTTGTCGTGTTCCCAGACTTGGTCGGGACGACGACCTTGCAAAGTTTGCAGACAGTATTATTCTGATTCGTATCGGACTTAAAAAATCCAAAATACTGCCAAACTGGTGACGTGACGTTTCTTTTTTTATTTACAATTTCCTCTCGTGCTACCGCACTCATATTCCCGTTTTGTTTTACTTCTCGTCGTCAGCTCGCCGTTGTTGCTTTTTTTTTTTTTTTTCCCCTCCTGTTAGCATTTCCCAGAATGCCTTGCGGTTCAGGCTCGGCCGTGATAGGTTGAGAGGCCAAAGCCCTTCCTCTGCCTACACCCCCCAGAATGCCGTGCGGTTCCGGCTCGGCATTTCTTCCTATTTTTTTCTAACAGAACTCAGTGAAATTATCGAACGATCTATCGACCCCATTTTCTATTGATATTGATCACATGTCTATCGCGATATATATTGTTATTGTTTTATCGCCCAGCCCTAGGCTTTAGTTGATATAACAATTCTACGGCGGGGGTGCAGGAGGCGGGGCTACTGGAGCCTCAGCCAGTGCGTCTTTTGCAGCCGTTTTATGATCGCTCAGCACAAGAAATACGTTACACACATACAGTTGTTGACAAAATACACTGTACATTATATACCTCAGCTAACTAAACTATGGAAATGTATAATAATAAATCATATAGCAATACAGTCTCACTGCACAGCAGGCCAGCAGTTAGCCGAGTCTGTCCATGTTGAGGCACTGAGTGACGTGCCTCGACTGGCTGCTGTTCACCGCACCGTCTCTTCTCAGTATTTGAACGGCAAATGTGAAAATTCAGCGATTTTGAATACAAATAATCTAAAACTGGTGAAGTTAAATGAAAATAACTTTATAGTATAATCACTGCATACATATAACAATTTAATTTTTTTTTTTTCTTTTTACATTTTTTTTCTTTCCATGATGGCAGGTGAGGCCCTGCCTCACCTGCCTCTAGTGACTGCACATCACTGGTCGTAGCATAGCTTTCATCGGTAAAGTGTGCGGAACAAACGACTGACCATTTTCGTCGGCTTTCCCCACACCCTCGTATTTTGAACAAATTTCGTCCAATTTCTTGCCACTTTCGCATCTTTGGGCCACTGGTGCAACTTTAATCCGTCCCTGTTCGTGTTGTTACACCCTCCGACAACACACCGACGAGGCATGATGTCTCCAAGGTACGGAAAACAGTCGAAAAAACGGAAAATAACAGAGCTGATTTGACTCGGTGTTTGAGAAAATGGCGGATTGCTTCCAGATGTGACGTCATCGCTCCGAGAGCGAATATTAGAAAGGCGTTTAATTCGCCAAAATTCACCCATTTAGAGTTCGGAAATCGGTTAAAAAAATATATGGTCTTTTTTCTGCAACATCAAGGTATATATTGACGCTTACATAGGTCTGGTGATAATGTTCCCCTTTAAATACAACATAATAAATGAATGATACAATAGCAGCAGAGCATTGGTGTTCAATAAATCACATGATCTCCTCATCATTCCAACACATTTAGCAACTTTTGTCCTCAGGTAACTTATATGAGGCTTCCAAGAGATATTTTCATCTATTACCTGTCACGACGTGGACTTTGGGGGGTTTGTTTTCCCGAGATGCAAGAAAAGTTGGATCGGACATGGCGTGAAGGTAGGGACATGATTTAATTTATCACTCAAAAAGAGTACAAACAGAAGGCGCGCTCAAGGCGGAGAAAAAACTTGGCTATGAACAAAACTAACACTTAGACAAAAACTATGAACATGAAACCAAAAAGACACTTACTATGACGTGAAACGATCAGCATGAACTATGGTAGCAGAAGTATCAGAGGTAACAGAAGTAATGTCTCCAGGACGACCAACAGAAAAAGACAGGCTTAAATAACAGTGACATGATTAACACAGGTGCGTGTGTCCAAATGAGCAACAGGTGAAACTAATGAGTAACCATGGAAACAAAACAAGGGAGTGAATAAGCAGGAACTAAGTGTCCAAAAACCAAACAGCACATGGCCAAACAAAAACATGATCAAAATACATGACATTGTATGACAATTTTCTTGAACATATTCTATTGGTACAATGACCCCAAACACACGTCAAAAGTGGCAAATGAATGGCTAAATCAGGCTAGGATGAAGGTTTTAGAATGACATTCCCAAAGTCCTGACTTAAACGTGTGGACAATGCTGAAGAAACAAGTCCATGTCAGAAAGCCAACACATTTAGCTGAACTGCACCAATTTTGTCAAGAGGAGTGGTCAAAAATTCAAGCAGAAGCTTGTGGATGGCTACCAAAAGTGCCTTATTGCAGTGAAACTTGCCAAGGGACATGTAAGCAAATATCATACTTGCCAACCTTGAGATCTCCGATTTCGGGAGGTGGGAGGTGGGGGGCGTGGTCGGGGGTGGGGGCGTGGTTAAGAGGGGAGGAGTATATTTACAGCTAGAATTCACCAACTGGAGTATTTCATACATATATATATATATATATATATATATGTATATGTATGAAATACTTGACTTTCAGCGAATTCTAGCTATATATATATATATTTATTTATTTTATACTTGAATTTCAGTGTTCATTTATTTACACATATACACACACATAACACTCATCTACTCATTGTTGTACCGTATTTTCCGCACTATAAGCCGCCCCGGGTTATTAGCCGCACCTTCAATGAATGGCATATTTCAAAACTTTGTTCACCTATAAGCCGCCCCGGGTTATAAGCCGCGCCTATGCTGCGCTAAAGGGAATGTCAAAAAAACAGTCAGATAGGTCAGTCAAACTTTAATAATATATTACAAACCAGCGTTCTAACAACTCTGTTCACCCCCAAAATGTAATGTGCAAATGTGCAATCACAAAAATAGTAACACTCAAATTAGTGCAGAGCAATAGCAACATCAATAACTCAACGTTGCTCGAACATTAATGTCACACAACACACAAAATAAACATTTAAAGCTCACTTTCTGAAATTATTCCTCATCCATAAATCCCTCGAATTCTTCTTCAGTGTCTGAATTAAAAAGTTGGGCGAATACGGCATCCAAAATGGCCGGCTCCGTCTCGTCGAAGTCATTAGAGTCAATGTTGCTGTTGTTTTTCCAGCAGTTCCATGAATCCTGCCTTCCGGAAAGCTCGGACCACAGTTGAGACCGATATATCCGCCCAGGCATTTACAATCCACTGGAAGATGTTGGCGTATGTCGTCCGGCGCTGTCTCCCTGTCTTAGTGGCTCAGGTCATCTTGTTGCTTCCTCTACCTTGCTGCTCTATTTCCGTGTTCTACTGCGTGACTTATTGCCTTGAGTTTGAATTCTGCGTTGTACGCATGTCTCTTAATAGGAGCCATTTTGTGGTCTTTACAGATGTAAACACACAAATGAAATGAAACGTAATATCCGCGCGGTTCTTCTTCTATGGGGGCGGGTGGTTGCTTACAGTAGAAGAAGAAGCGCTTCCTCTTCTATGGGGGCGGGTGCTTACCTTGGCGGTTGCTTACCGTAGAAGAAGAAGCGCTTCCTCTTCTACGGGGAAAAAAGATGGCGGCTGTTTACCGTAGTTGCGAGACCTAAACTTTATGAAAATGAATCTTAATATTAATCCATATATAAAGCGCACCGGGTTATAAGCCGCACTGTCAGCTTTTGAGAAAATTTGTGGTTTTTAGGTGCGGCTAATAGTGCGGAAAATACGGTACTTGAAAGTACAATGCAATACAATTCAGGGGCAATGGCACCTATCAAATACACAGTAATGAAAACACAGTTGTTCTACTAACTGTACTGTGTGTTATGAGAGTAGAGTACGTGTGTGTGTGGCCCTTTAATAGGTGACAGCAGGTGAGGTGAGTGACGTCAGTGAGTGTGTGGGCGAGAGAAGAGAGGGAGCGGTAGCGTGAGTGCGGGGAGGGACTAGTTGGTTTTGTGTTGGATTGGCTGTGTGCAAGCAATCAATAAAGCAAGATTTGCAACTAATCGCTGGACTCATCATTCACCCTAAAGTCGTCCGCTGTGGAGACCCACTGCCGGGTAAGGTGAAGGGTGTTGCTCCGAGCATACATCGGCCCTGGAGAAGTGTCTCCCCTGCGCTCTTCGACTACGGTCTCGTTCTTCTGCTTTGTCTCCTTGTGTGCGCACACTGGACTCAGGTCCGCATGGAGCTGGAGGGGGCGTGGCCTCCAGCTCCGGCTGAATTCCGGGAGATTTTCAGGAGAAAATTTCTTCCGGGAGGTTTTCGGGAGAGGCGCTGAATTTCGGGAGTCTCCCGGAAAATCCGGGAGGGTTGGCAAGTATGGCAAATTTTAACATTGCTGTATGTATACTTTTGACCCTCACATTTTCAGTAGACCCATAATAAATTCATAAAAGAACCAAACTTCATGAATGTTTTTTGTGACCAACAAGTATGTGCTCCAATCACTATATCACAAAAAAATAGAAATGATTGGAAACTCAAGACAGCCATGACATTATGTTCTTCACTAGTGTATGTAAACTTTTGACCACGACTGTATATGTCCAAGTTTATCTTAACTGCTTGATGACAATGCCAATCTCTGTTGTCGTCTTACAGGAAAATGACTTGAATTCATCCTGGGACTTCACATCATCTTGTTGGAAAAAGCTTAAAATCAAATACTCCAGATTTGAGAGTATTGTGAGCGCGTTAGAAAGATTTGGATTTCAGCGTCATGCGTCGACCTTTTCAATAGTCGTGGTGTTTAATGTATAAATAATTCAGCTTTAAAATGGGTATACTTTCAGGATATATTGTCTGCAACTGTTGCATATGTAAGCATTTATATGCATTTTTATTTAAAAAAAACAAGCATTGTATTGTCAGTTAAGGAAAACTTAAATGAACTATTTATATGCTCGAAAGAGAGTCACTGGTTATTTATTATTTTACTGTAATTCGACGAAAAAAACTGAATATTTGTAAAGTAGATTTTAGATTTCGCAATGCTGTAGTTTTGACAATCTTTATGTAGTATTTTATGATCTGTTTTATTGTTGATTGCATTGTCAACAAGGAACACACCAACCAGAGACTCGAGCTGGGCTGTTTTCGACCAAAGATTTAGTCGAATCAGTTGACTCTTTGGTTATGTACGTGAATCAAAAGGTACTTAGGAAAGGAATGCAGTCTTTCATTAAAGTAAACAAAACAAACATGTCATTTGTGACTTTATTTACCTCCAAAAGGTCTGAACCACAGTTTGTGAGGTCCGCTCTGCTGCACAAGGACATCATACTTGACTAAATAGAGGAAGTTAGTCGTAACGATGGATTTATCGTCGTACGATACGATTCAAGGTTGAATCTTTGTCTATTTGAAGACAGCCCTATACTGTTGTGTACCGAGTAGATCATGTACTCTGCGTAGGGCTCGTTTATCCATGGGGGCCCTTTTCTGCGCTAATAAAGCGCATGTAAAATGTAGTTTTGTTCCACAGAAACGTAATAAAGACAATCTTTATGTAGTGTTTTATCTACTTTGGTGTTGATTGCATTGTCAACAAGGAAACAAAGTAAACAACCAGAGACTCTAGCTGGGCTGTCTTCGACTAAAGATTTTCATAGTTGATTATGATTCGTTAGTTTTTGCTCATTGCAACGATCAGTCGACTCATTGCCGTGAATCAAAAGGTATTTATGAAACTGAATATTTGTAAAGTAGATTTTAGATTTTGCAATGCAGTAGTTTTGTTTGACAGAAACATAATAAAAGACAATCTTTATGTAGTATTTTATGATCTGTTTTATTGTTGATTGCATTGTCAACTAGGAACACACCAACCAGAGACTCTATCTGGGCTGTTTTTCGACCAAAGATTTAGTCGAATCTGAGTTTTTTAGATTTTACTCATTGTGACAATCAGTTGACTCTTTGGTTATGTACGTGAATCAAAAGGTACTTAGGAAAGGAATGCAGTCTTTCATTAAAGTAAACAAAACAAACATGTCATTTGTGACTTTATTTACCTCCAAAAGGTCAGAACCACAGTTTGTGAGGTCCGCTCTGCCGCACAAGAGGACATCATACTTGACTAAATAGAGGAAGTTGGTCGTAACGATGGATTTAACGTCGTACGATTATATATGGGTACGCGTGTATGTGGGTGTGTGTACGTTTGTATATATGTATGGTGAAATCTGTGTGTATGTATGTAGGTACATATGTATGTGTCGCTGCCCCGGTGTGCATTGCTGATCGCGGCGCCGGGTCTGCTGAGGTGCCGTGGCATGCCGGCTGTGGGCGCAGGGCTGGGCCCTTATGGCTTTTTGCCGGATGGGATGCCTGGTGGGTGGTGGGCGTGGGGGGCCTGGACGTGCGGGAGGGGCTGCGGGGTTTGGTGGCGTTGGGCACTGTTGGCGACCAGGCCTCTTGTTTATTTTTATTTATTTTATTTTATTTAAAGGGTTTATTTTTATTTTATTTTTATTTTTTTTATTTTCTTTCTATTTTTTTTTTAATTTTGTATTTATTTATTTATTTATTTATTTATTTATTTATTTTTGTGTGTGTGTTGTGTATGTATGTGTTTGTGTATATGTGGGCTTATGTATATGTGTGTGGGTGTATTAATGTGTATATATGTGTGGATGTGTATGTTTATATGTATATGCATGCGTGTGTATATGTGTGTATGTGTATGTATATGTATATGCATATATGTATGTGTGTATGTATGTGTATATGAATGTGTAGGTGTGTGCATGGGTGTGGATGTCCGGTGGCTCAATTGGCCTGGCTGTGGATGAGTTGGGGTAGGTGGGTTGGTGGCCTCGGTGGTAGCCGGGGGTGTGCGTTGTTGTGGTTTACGGGGTCGGTCGCTTTTTTGTTTTGGTTTCGGCGGCCGCGGGTGTTTACGCTGCGGACGGGCGGTGGTGGTGATGGTTGCTGCGGTGATACCAGCGGTTGGCATCGCTGTGTTGGGTTGGAGTGGTTGGGGGACTGTGGCTGGTGTCTGTGCGCTTGTGGGGTTGTGGGGCTGGCTGGCGTTGGCTTGCCGGCTGGTTTGGGGGCTGGCGGGCGGACGGGATGCATTGGCTTCTTGCCCCGTTGGGGGGCTCCTTCCCCTGGCCGGGACTCGTATGGGCACGTTGCTGTGTGGATGGCCGGGATGCGGTGTTTGCATTGGGCGTGGGGGCTGTGCGGTTTCTCTGCGTTTGGTTGCCGGTATGGGCTCTGCAGGGTTGGGTTGGGGCGGGCGGGGGCTGGCTTTGTTTGGCGGGGGGAGGGGCTCGCGTGGCGTCACGTTAAAGTGGTCTGGTGTGGGTCACGGGCTGTGGCGGGGGGTGGCGGCCTCCTGGCCGTAGTTCCTGGTTGTCGGCCGCGTGGACTGGGGGGATGTCTGGGCCCTCTACTCCTCCTACTTATAGCGCACACAGTCACACATATATAGGACTTTGGGGATTGTCCTGCGGGGAGGCATGGCGGGGGGTTGAGGATGCCTCCAATGGGGCTCCAGTCCTCCTGTCTTGTCCCCTGCTCGTCCATCCCTCAATCTTAGCTGCATATTAGACACTTAGGATTTGGGGGGCTTGGTTTGGTTGGGACCCACCATGACCTTGATGTCCCCCAATTTTAATCGCATTATTAGTTCCCACAAGCATACATATCTCACTCACGCTACAGTACACACATCAATAGGGACTGGAGGTCGGCTGTAACGGCTGACCTCCTAATTTTAACTACACAGTAGACACTCTGGGGGCCTTGTACACATGCATGGGGGATTTGGGGTTCGGCGCACCCCTCATTGCCTCGTCGGCCGGCGGGGACTGCGGTCTGGTGGCCTGCCAGGCTTTTATTCATTTATTATTGTTATATATATTTTTTTATTTTTAATGTATTTATTATTTTTATTTTTATTATTTACTTATTTTTATTTTATTTTATTTTTTAAATTTTATTTTTTATTTTATTTTATTTTTTTATTTTTTATTTTTTTAATCTTATTATTTATTTGTGTGTGGCGTCGCGCGGGTCTCACTTCCTGTTGGATGGGGTCCGTGCCCGTGTGGCCCGACCTTGCGCTGTGGGGTCTCTGTTGGTGACTTGGTGTGGTGGCGGCGCAGCCCCCGTGTCTGGTCTGGATGCTGTGTCTCGGTTGTTTGGGCGGTGGTGTGTTTGTGCGGGTTTGGGTTGGGGTGGGGGGCCTTTTGGTTGGGGGGGTTGTTGGTGTCTCTTGTTTGCGTGTTGGCGTTCGGGCTGACCGGCGGGCTGGCGCCGGCTGGTCTCCGTGGCCCTGGTGGCGTGTGGTTGCTGGTCGCAGTTTTTTTTTTGATCGCTTTGATTTGATTGGCTGGTGCTGGCTGTCTGGGGTTATTGCGGCTGCTGTTTCTGCTGCCGTTTGTTTGTGGTGTGGGCGCCCGTGGCTGCTGGGTCTGGTGCAGGGGTGTGGCTGATGTTGTTACTGGTGGCAGCGCGCGCGCGTGATGGCTGTCGGGGCTGACGAACTGTGTATATGTATGTATATGTGTGTGTATGTATGTATGTTTATATATGTGTATGTGTACATATGTGTATGTATATGTGTACATATGTGTATGTATATGTATATATGTGTATGTGTGGGTATGTATACGTGTATGTGTGTATGTGTATGTATATATGTATGTATGTATGTATATTTCTGGGGGTACGCTCTGGGCCTGCCTGTCAGACGGGGGTCGACGCCTCAGGCTACTGCATCCAAACTGCGTGTCTGGAGCTCCTGGGTCCCGCTGTCCATCCCTTCCGGGTGCCCGTCTTGGTTGGGGCCTGTTGGGCCTAGTCCCTGCGTCTATTGTGGTAGCTTGGTGCTGCAAGGTATTCCGAGGTGCTGCGAGTCGGCCAGTTGCTGGGGTAGTGACCTTGTTTGTCAGCATGTCTGTGATCTTCTTTTAATTCTTTTTTTTTTAAATTAATTAATTAATTAATTAATTAATTAATTTATTTTTTAATATATTTTATTAATATTATTTTTTAATTTTCCCCTCCCTCAGGGGGGGGGCTCGGCGGGGCGGTTGCTGGTTGTTCCATCTCCATCGTTGGGGTCCCTGCGGGTGGGGTGGGTGGTTCCCGTGGCCCTGTGCCTGGGTGGTCCTGCGGCGGCCGGTTTGGGTGGGGTGGCCGGGGGGTGGCCGGGGGCTGGCCTCGCCGCGCTCTCCGGGGGTGGGGGGTGGGCTCGTGGGGGCCCGGTTGCCGGTGGGGCGGGGGCGGTCTTCCCGTCCGGTTGCGGGGAGTCTCTGGGTCCCTCGGGCGGGGCGTCTCGCCTTTCTGCCCGTGTGGGGTGTGGTCTCTCGCTGGCTTGGGGTCTGGCTGTCCCCTGCTTTTCTCGTGCCCTGTCCTCTGCCGGGTGCGTCTGTCTGCGGCCTGCTGCTGGCCCTTGTGGGCGGTACGGTGGGTCGGGCTCTGGGGTTCCTGTCGCTGGCCGGCTTGGCTGCGTGGGGGCGGTGGTCCCTGGTTCCCTGGGCACCACGCCTCCTGTTTGTGGGTTGGGCTCTCGGGGGTGATGGGGCCGTGCTCTGGCTCCCACGCACTCTGGGAGTCGAATGTATTGTACATGCAAATTCACATATGCTCACATACGTACATAGGTACCTACGCTCCCACATACATACACAAATACAGTACATATTTACCTACCTAATGTTCGTACATCCACACGCACATTCAATATACAAACATACACATACACATACTGTACATATACATTCACTGTACAAACACATATACACATTCTGTACATATACATTCATTGTACAAACACATATACACATTCTGTACATATACAAGTACATATGCATACTTACACTCATGCACATAATCACGTTTCATCAAACGTATATTAACGTTGTTGCCCTAGGGTAAACTGGGTGTAACACATGGCACATTGACAAAGCTTAACCTATTGTGACTATAACAATCTACAAGGTTAATGTAGGTTGCTTCTCTTTCTCCCCCTCCATTTTTCTGCATTCTTTCGTATCTCAAGTTATCATTACGTATATGTATTGTTGCATTTAAACAACTGTATTGTTGATAATAAAGGTAAATTATTGGTATTGTTCATTATCAATAGCGCTATTTCTATTGGTATTTGTATT
>NC_084550.2:19812500-19870000 GCF_033978685.3 Nerophis lumbriciformis | reverse complement strand
ACTATAATAATTCTGCCCAAAAATAGAAATAGCTCCGTGTGTGTTCCAATTCGGTTATTTAGTGTCTCTGGATCTTCTTTTAGTGCGTAAACAAACACAAAAAGTGCCTTAACGCCAACACTGGTATTCTATAAGAAAAACACAATCATAGCCTAGCTGTTGTCTTTCTGTCATGGTGCAAACATGTACGGGTAACTCAATGTTTACTCAATGGAAATCTCATGTTAAAAATATACAACATAAAGTAGCAAGAAACACGTCAATAACGAATAAAGCAAAACATGTTCTAGACCAAAAGTCACTTCATATTCTCTACTGCTCGCTAGTGTTACCATATCTGAGTTATTGTGTAGAAATATGGGGAAATAACTACAAAAGTACACTTCGTTCATTAACGGTGTTACAAAAAAGATCAGTTAGAATAATACATAATGTTGGATATAGAGAACATACAAACCCTTTATTTATTTAATCAAAAATACTGAAATTCCACGACAAACAGCTAAAATTATACACAAAGCAAACTATAACCTGCTACCCAAGAATATACAACAATTCTTCTTCAAAAAAAGAGGAGAAATATAATCTTAGAGAAAAATGTAGTCTAAAACATTGTTTTAAATTAAGACCATCAGTATATCAGTATGTGGAATTAAATGATGGAATGGATTAAGCAAAGCAATCAAACAATGTACCGTATTTTTCTGAGTATAAGTCGCTCCGGAGTATAAGTCGCACCGGACGAAAAAGCATAATAAAGGACGAAAAAAACATATACAGGTAAAAGCCAGTAAATTAGAATATTTTGAAAAACTTGATTTATTTCAGTAATTGCATTCAAAAGGTGTAACTTGTACATTATATTTATTCATTGCACACAGACTGATGCATTCAAATGTTTATTTCATTTAATTTTGATGATTTGAAGTGGCAACAAATGAAAATCCAAAATTCCGTGTGTCACAAAATTAGAATATTACTTAAGGCTAATACAAAAAAGGGATTTTTAGAAATGTTGGCCAACTGAAAAGTATGAAAATGAAAAATATGAGCATGTACAATACTCAATACTTGGTTGGAGCTCCTTTTGCCTCAATTACTGCGTTAATGCGGCGTGGCATGGAGTCGATGAGTTTCTGGCACTGCTCAGGTGTTATGACAGCCCAGGTTGCTCTGATAGTGGCCTTCAACTCTTCTGCGTTTTTGGGTCTGGCATTCTGCATCTTCCTTTTCACAATACCCCACAGATTTTCTATGGGGCTAAGGTCAGGGGAGTTGGCGGGCCAATTTAGAACAGAAATACCATGGTCCGTAAACCAGGCACGGGTAGATTTTGCGCTGTGTGCAGGCGCCAAGTCCTGTTGGAACTTGAAATCTCCATCTCCATAGAGCAGGTCAGCAGCAGGAAGCATGAAGTGCTCTAAAACTTGCTGGTAGACGGCTGCGTTGACCCTGGATCTCAGGAAACAGAGTGGACCGACACCAGCAGATGACATGGCACCCCAAACCATCACTGATGGTGGAAACTTTACACTAGACTTCAGGCAACGTGGATCCTGTGCCTCTCCTGTCTTCCTCCAGACTCTGGGACCTCGATTTCCAAAGGAAATGCAAAATTTGCATGGTTAGGTGATGGTTTGGGGTGCCATGTCATCTGCTGGTGTCGGTCCACTCTGTTTCCTGAGATCCAGGGTCAACGCAGCCGTCTACCAGCAAGTTTTAGAGCACTTCATGCTTCCTGCTGCTGACCTGCTCTATGGAGATGGAGATTTCAAGTTCCAACAGGACTTGGCGCCTGCACACAGCGCAAAATCTACCCGTGCCTGGTTTACGGACCATGGTATTTCTGTTCTAAATTGGCCCGCCAACTCCCCTGACCTTAGCCCCATAGAAAATCTGTGGGGTATTGTGAAAAGGAAGATGCAGAATGCCAGACCCAAAAACGCAGAAGAGTTGAAGGCCACTATCAGAGCAACCTGGGCTCTCATAACACCTGAGCAGTGCCAGAAACTCATCGACTCCATGCCACGCCGCATTAACGCAGTAATTGAGGCAAAAGGAGCTCCAACCAAGTATTGAGTATTGTACATGCTCATATTTTTCATTTTCATACTTTTCAGTTGGCCAACATTTCTAAAAATCCCTTTTTTGTATTAGCCTTAAGTAATATTCTAATTTTGTGACACACGGAATTTTGGATTTTCATTTGTTGCCACTTCAAATCATCAAAATTAAATGAAATAAACATTTGAATGCATCAGTCTGTGTGCAATGAATAAATATAATGTACAAGTTACACCTTTTGAATGCAATTACTGAAATAAATCAAGTTTTTCAAAAATATTCTAATTTACTGGCTTTTACCTGTATAAGTCGCACTGGAGTATAAGTCGCATTTTTGGGGGAATTTTATTTGATAAAACCCAACACCAAGAATAGACATTTGAAAGGCAATTTAAAATAAATAAAGAATAGTGAACAACAGGCTGAATAAGTGTACATTATATGAGGCATAAATAACCAACTGAGAATGTGCCTGGTATGTTAAAGGGGAACATATCACAATTTCAGAAGGGTTAAAACCATTAAAAATCAGTTCCCAGTGGCTTATTTTATTTTTCGAAGTTTTTTTCAAAATTTTACTCATCACGCAATATCCCTAAAAAAAGCTTCAAAGTGCCTGATTTTAACCATCGTTATATACACCCGTCCATTTTCCTGTGACGTCACACAGTGATGCCAATACAAACAAACAGCAAGGTATAGCGACATTAGCGCGGATTCAGACTCGGATTTCAGCGGCTTAACACTGTCTGATAAGATAATTACTAACAACTATGAACTAGGTTTACAGCATATGAAATACATTTGGCAACAACATACACTTTGAGAGTGCAGACAGCCCATTTCAGGCGCGCCAAGAACATATATTTTTCCACGATTTCAGCACTCAGGTTAACCATACCTAAATAGACACAAAATACTGCATTACACAAGACTACCCGAATGTACTCGAATGATTGAAAAAAATAAATGTTTTTAAGCTAAATTATTGGTAAACACAGTTTATGTGTAATAATTTACGTAAAACCGCGAGTAATGAATAAAGTTTTCATCAATTAATATATTCTGTAGACATACCCTCATCCGCTCTCTTTTCTTGAAAGCTGATCTGTCCAGTTTTGGAGTTGATGTCAGCAGGCCAGGGAAGCGAGGGTCGATATTCTTCTCTTGATCATCCAAGACATCCAGGGGGTTTAGCTCGCTCGTCTGCGGGAACAAACTGCCGCCATTGCTTGCCGTGCTACCGAGGTCCTTTGTCCCTGAATAGCTCACACACTCCGGCAGATTTCTTTGACTTTATCGTTGGAAATGCATCTGCTTTGAGTGTCGCAGGATATCCACACATTCTTGCCATCTCTGTCGTAGCATAGCTTTCGTCGGTAAAGTGTGCGGAACAAACGACTGACCATTTCGTCGGCTTTCCCCACACCCTCATATTTTGAACAAATTTCGTCCAATTTTTTGCCACTTTCGCATCTTTGGGCCACTGGTGCAACTTGAATTCGTCCCTGTTCGTGTTGTTACACCCTCCGACAACACACCGATGAAAGTGAGAAAATGACGGATTGCTTCCCGATGAGCGAATAATAGAAAGGCGTTTAATTCGCCAAAATTCACCCATTTAGAGTTCGGAAATCGGTTAAAAAAAATATGGTCTTTTTTTCTGCAACATCAAGGTATATATTGACGCTTACATAGGTCTGGTGATAATGTTACCCTTTAACGTAACATATTATGGTAAGAGTCATTCAAATAACTATAACATATAGAACATGCTATACGTTTACCAAACAATCTGTCACTCCTAATCGCTAAATCCCATGAAATCTTATACGTCTAGTCTCTTACGTGAATGAGCTAAATAATATTATTTGATATTTTACGCTAATGTGTTAATAATTTCACTCATAAGTCGCTCCTAAATATAAGTCGCACCCCCGGCCAAACTATGAAAAAAAACCGCGACTTATAGTCTGAAAAATATGGTACTAATATGATCCACTTCTAGAAACTCTTCAAACTTAAAGTGTTTACAAAGTACAAAGAAGAAGAACCATGATAAACATTCTGAATTTATCTCATCCATCCATTCATTTTCTAGATAATCTTACTCATCTCACCATATGAAATATAACTTACTTCACCAATTATTATTTATTTATTTTTATTGTTATTACTTATGGAGTGTATTATGAATAAATTGAGAACAGGAAGTGAACAAAAGTTTTAGCAACTGCTATGTAGAAGAAAAGGGGTAGGATTAAATAAGCTCTGCATCTTCCTACTCCTTTTCGAACATGTTGAATAGAGAAACTTGAAATTGTGACGTATCATGTTGTATGCGTGCATGTTCCAAATAAACTCAAACCCAACTCAACTCTACATTGCAGGTGACAGTTCCCCTGAGTCACCTCCTCAACGTGCTCCATGCCCTGAAGAACTCGGTGGGAAGCAGCAGCACCATCAGCAAATCAAGACTACCCAGTGATCATGTCCCTCAGTCAGAACTACATAACCCAGAGGTAATCACACACGTTTGGTCGGGCTGCGCGATTCATCAACATCGTGTTTTTAATTGTGCACAGGTTTTCCTCCATTCGGCCCCTGAGCTAAAATGAGTTTGACACTAGGGCTGGGCGATATGGCCTTTTATTAATATCTCGATATTTTTAGGCCATGTCACGATACACGATATATATCGCGATATTTTGCCTTAGCCTTGAATGAACACTTGATGCATATAATCACAGCAGTATGATGATTCTATGTGTCTACATTAAAACATTCTTCTTCATACTGCATTAATATATGCTCATTTTAAACTTTCATGTAGAGGGAAATCACAACTAAGTCAATTTAGCAAAACTGTATTTATTAAACAGTTATTAAGCAGTGGCACAAACATTCATGTCATTTCAAAACAGAAAGTGCAAGATTGTCAGAGACATTTTAAAACAAGCTATTAGTGCACTTTTGTGCATGATGTCACTAAGATGACATATCAAAACAACACTAAATTAAAGTGCACTTTTTGTACGGAACGCCACTACAATAGTTTAAAACAAATAAAATAAAAATGAGCTGCATAATAGGAAATCAAATAGTGTATGTCCTTCGCTATGTTGTAGGTTACTGCGGACGTTATCTCCTTCTGTTGTTGACTATTTTTTTCATACGGTGTTGATGTGGAAATGGTAGCTTGGGCATTTTGTTGGTGTGGCACCGAACGGAGATGTTGACATCAACGTTCCCTCTAAGGTGCGCGCCTGCGCAATTGCGCACTGTGTGCGCACGTCCTACGCACAGCAAATATATGCCGCGCACCAAATCAAATCCCATCTGAATTCTAAACAAAATAAACACATTTATTCTGTGTAATTTTGCAATGCAACTCTGAGTGACAGTGACAACAAGCAGCCTTAACGGTGTTCGTCAACACCGTTCAATTGAACACCGTTCAATTATTGTAACGTCTATCGGGATGCTTCGGGGACAGGAATGATATCGATCACTTTATTGAGCAAAACTGTTTATACTCGGCCATAACCTCACAAAAACATGAGTAAAATACTTCTATCTCGAAAAACTACCGTATTTTCCGCACTATAAGCCGCCCTGGGTTATTAGCCGCACCTTCAATGAATGGCATATTTCAAAACTTTGTTCACCTATAAGCCGCCCCGGGTTATAAGCCGCGCCTACGCTGCGCTAAAGGGAATGTCAAAAAAACAGTCAGATAGGTCAGTCAAACTTTAATAATATATTACAAACCAGCGTTCTAACAACTCTGTTCACCCCCAAAATGTAATGTGCAAATGTGCAATCACAAAATAGTAACACTCAAATTAGTGCAGAGCAATAGCAACATCAATAACTCAACGTTGCTCGAACATTGTCACACAACACACAAAATAAACATTTAAAGCCCACTTTCTGAAGTTATTCCTCATCCATAAATCCCTCGAATTCTTCTTCAGTGTCTGAATTAAAAAGTTGGGCGAAAACGGCATCCAAAATGGCCGGCTCCGTCTCGTCGAAGTCATCAGAGTCAATGTTGCTGTTGTTGTCCAGCAGTTCCGTGAATCCTGCCTTCCGGAAAGCTCGGACCACAGTTGAGACCGATATATCCGCCTAAGCATTTACAATCCACTGGCAGATGTTGGCGTATGTCGTCCGGCGCTGTCTCCCTGTCTTAGTGCGCAGGTCATCTTGTTGCTTCCTCTACCTACGCACCATTGATTCATTTATGTTCAATTCTCTCGCTGCTGCTCTATTTCCGTGTTCTACTGCGTGACTTATTGCCTTGAGTTTGAATTCTGCGTTGTACGCATGTCTCTTAATAGGAGCCATTTTGTGGTCTTTACAGATGTAAACACACAAATGAAATGAAACGTAATATCCGCGCGCTTCTTCTTCTACGGGGGCGGGTGCTTACCTTGGTGGTTGCTTACAGTAGAAGAAGAAGCGCTTCCTCTTCTATGGGGGCGGGTGCTTACCTTGGCGGTTGCTTACTGTAGAAGAAGAAGCGCTTCCTCTTCTACGGGGAAAAAAGATGGCGGCTGTTTACCGTAGTTGCGAGACCTAAACTTTATGAAAATGAATATTAATATTAATCCATATATAAGGCGCACCGGGTTATAAGCCGCACTGTCAGCTTTTGAGAAAATTTGTGGTTTTTAGGTGCGGCTTATAGTGCGGAAAATACGGTAGTCATTTTCTGCCGTACAAACCAGGCCAAAACCAACTTGTCATCTGTCACCAACACGCATAGCACTAAGCCACTGGTGCGTTTATGGCCACACAAAAAGTCGGACAACTCAAACACCACACAAAGTTACACTATGACTCCTCAGTCATATGTGTGCTTATTTTACTGTCATTTATTATTAATGTTTATTTATTGATATTAACCATGAAATGCTGTTACTAGAGAAAGTTACAGGAATGCACACTTCATCCTATGCTTACATTTCATTGTGCAACATGAGGATGTTTAAGGGCAACTAAATGTGATCTCTGAAAGGGGTACAAATGATTTCCAAAGCAGGATCCTACCCAGACATATTGTACAATACTAATCCATAGCTTATGAAAAACAAGATTTATTTTATTGTCATTACAAGTGGGCCAAATCACTAATATTAGAAAATAATCTCATGAAAATGATTCCTGTCATTTGAGTGTTATAATAAAAGATTGGTTTGAGACAGGTGTGCTGCTGGTATTGCCACGTGTGATGTTGCTCACATGTGCTCCACTGAATGCTCAGGGAGTTTCTGTGTTTGCTCAGACACATGAACAATTAGAGGGAACATTGGTTGACATGCAGAGTTTCAAGCACTCTTCGTTCTCTAGCGGGTGACTTTTCAAATGATGCTACATACAGTATTAGCAGTAATGCTACTTTTTGTAGCATTGCTTTTGCCCCACACTTGACATATTACGGTTGTCTGTTCGACATATTCCCGCTTGAAGCCAAATCAGACGATGGACCCCTGCTGTTTTTCTGGAGAATTAATTCTTCCTTCATTTGTTACCAGATTCGCACCTTTTTTCTCTCGTATTACCACTCGCACCACAGCTAACGTTACCCATGCCGCTACCTCTATGCTCCACGAGGGCGTATACGTATGTGACGGATGTAAGAAGGTGCGCTTGTTTTACGTCTCTCTGAGAAGGAGAGACAAGAAAGAGTGAGAAACGCCTGTAGTGTAATGCCCGCAGCTAAAAGCAACTGCGTGAGAACATATACTCGAATATCACCATATAGTCATTTTCTATATCGCACAGAGACAAACTCGCGATATATCGAGTATATCGATATATCGCCCAGCCCTATTTGACCCCCCTAAATTGTGGCTAATATAGTGATTGGCTGTCTAAAAGTAACATGTATTCCTCCACTTATATTTGCAGTTTTATACTATTTTATGTATGAAATATAAAAAATGCAATCAATTCGCAATCGCAATTTTGGAGCGAAAAATCTCCGTTTTTTTTTCTCAAAATCGTGCCGCCCTGACGTTTTGGTATAATCAGCGATTTCCTCCTGCTACTTCAACATGACAACTTTATGTGCAGCCCCTGTGGAACCTACGGGAACTTGGCCTGTCAGACCTGGGTGCCCAGCAGTTGAAGGAGCTGCAGATGAGAGTGTTGCCGTGTCTGAATCCACAGGAAACACCACCTGCGTTAGCCACTGCTGGTCAGACAGTCTGGAGAACATCCCACCTTTCCACACACTCTTTTTTTGTAAACAAGCACGGTGAGTTTGATATTGTGTCTCCTGTTCACACTGTAAGTCAACTTGTATGTAGTTGCACTGTTTTTTTACCCTAAAATACTGGCGACTGAGCTGCAACTCTTTTTTTTTTTTACTGTAAAATGTACTATCTAAATGTAAAATCTACTTTTTACTGGAAAATGCAAAAATGGTACCACCGATTATTTTGCGGTTAATTTTGCCGACTCAGATGTAAGTTTTGTACATAAAAATCTACAATCATTTTTTTCAGTGTATTACTATAAAATGAAAAACTGTACCACCGTTATTTTTACGGCAAAACTCTGGCGACTGAGCTTCGACTTTTTTGCTGCAAAATGTTGTATTTTTTACAGTGCATTTAATATAAATGGAAATATAGTACCACTGTTATTTTACGGTAACATTGCTAGTTTTTTACAGAAATTTTTTTACGATAATTCTTTTCCCAGTGCATTACTATAAAATGAAAAACTGTACACCCGTTATTTTTACCGCAAAATTCTGGCAACTGAGCTTTTGACTTTTTTTTTTTTTTTTTTACTGTGAAATCTGTTTCTTGTTTTTACAGTGCATTACTGTAAATGGAAAAACGGCACCACCGATTATTTTGCGGTAAATTTTGGCGAATCAGATGTAAGTTTTGTACAGAAAAGTCTACGATAATATTTTCAGTGTATTACTATAAATTGAAAAACTGTACCACCGCTATTTTTACCGCTAAATTCTGACTGAGCTTCGACTTTTTTGCCGCAAAATGGTTTTTTTTTTTACAGTGCATTTAATATAAATGGAAATATAGTACCAGTTATTTTTACGGTAACATTTTGGCGACTGTCCTGCTAGTTTTTTACAGAAAAATCTACGATAATTTTTTTACAGTTCCTTACTATACATTTAAAAACTGTACCACCGTTATTTTTACCGCAAAATTCTGGCGACTGAGTTTCGACTTTATTTTTTTTTTTTACTGTGAAATCTGTTTCTTGTTTTTACAGTGCATTACTGTAAATGGAAAAACGGTACCACTGATAATTTTACGGTTAATTTTGGTGACTGAGATGCTAGGTTTTTTCGGTAAAATCTATTTTTACAGTATTACTGTAAATTAAAAAACGGTACCGCTGTGTTTTTTTTACCCCAAAATTCTGGCGACTGAGTTTCTACTTTTTTGCCGCAAAATGTTTTTGTGTTTTTTACAGTGCTTGTAATGTAAATAGAAATATGGTACCACTGTTATTTTTACGGTAACATTTTGGCGACTGTCCTGCTAGTTTTTTACAGAAAAATCTACGATCATTTTTTTCACTGCGTATTACTACAAAATGAAAACCGTACCACCGTTATTTTTACTACAAAATTCTGGCGACTGAGCTTTGACTTTTTTTTATTTTTTACTGTGAAATCTGTTTCTTGTTTTTACAGTGCATTACTGTAAATGGAAAAACGGTACCACTGATAATTTTACGGTTAATTTTGGTGACTGAGAAGCTAGGTTTTTTCGGTAAAATCTATTTTACAGTATTACTGTAAATTGAAAAACGGTACCACTGGTTTTTTTTTTTTAACCGCAAAATTCTGGCGACTGAGTTTCTACTTTTTTGCTGCAAAATGTTTTTTTTGTTTTTTTTACAGTGCATGTAATCTAAATAGAAATATAGTACCACTGTTATTTTTACGGTAACATTTTGTTGACTGTCCTGCTAGTTTTTTACAGAAAAATCTACGATAATTTTTTTTGCAGTTCATTACTATAGATTTAAAAACTGTACCACCGTTATTTTTACCGCAAAATTCTGGCAGTTGAGCTTCGACTTATTTTTTTGCTGTGAAATCTGTTTCCTGTTTTACAGTCCATTACTGTAAATGGAAAAATGGTACCACCGATTATTTTGCAGTAAATTTTGGCGACTGAGATGCTAGGTTTTTTCGGTAAAATCTATTTTTACAGTATTACTGTAAATTAAAAAACGCTACCGCTGGGTTTTTTTTACCCCAAAATTCTGGCGACTGAGTTTCTACTTTTTTGCCGCAAAATGTTTTTGTGTTTTTTACAGTGCTTGTAATGTAAATAGAAATATGGTACCACTGTTATTTTTACGGTAACATTTTGGCGACTGTCCTGCTAGTTTTTTACAGAAAAATCTACGATCATTTTTTTCACAGCGTATTACTGTAAATTGAAAAACGGTACCACTGGTTTTTTTTACCGCAAAATTCTGGCGACTAAGATTCTACTTTTTTGCCGCAAAATATGTTTTTTTTTACAGTGCATGTAATGTAAATATAAATTAGAGCTGCAACAACTAATTGATTAAATCGATTAAAATCTATTATAAAAATGGTTGGCGATTAATTTAGTCATCGATTCGTTGGATCCATGCTATTTTTTTATTTAATTTTATTTATTTATTTTTTTTGTATATTTTTTTTATAAACCTTTATTTATAAACTGCAACATGTACAAACAGCTGAGAAACAATAATCAAAATAAGTATGGAGCCAATATGCTGTGTTTTTCCCAATAAAATACTGGAAAGGATAGAAATGTAGTTTGTCTCTTTTATCCGATTATTAATCGATCAATCGAAGTAATAATCGACAGATTAATCGATGATCAAATTAATCGTTAGTTGCAGCCCTAATATAAATATAGAACCACTGTTATTTTTACAGTAAGATTTTGGCAACTGTCCAGCAATTTTTTTTACAGAAAAATCAACTATTTTTTTCACAGTGCATTACTATAAAATGAAAAAACTGTACCACCGTTATTTTTACCGCAAAATTCTGGCGACTGAGCTTCGACTTTTTTTTTTTTTTTTTTACTGTGAAATCTGTTTCTTGTTTTTACAGTGCATTACTGTAAATGGGAAAATGGTACCACTGATCATTTTACGGTTAATTTCGGTGACAGAGATGCTAAGTTTTTTCGGTAAAATCTATTTTACAGTGCATTACTGTAAATTGAAAAACGGTACCAGTGTTGTTTTTACTGTAAAATTTAGCGTCTGACCTGCCAGCTTTTTACAGAAACATCTTTGATCATTTTTGTTACAGTACATTACTGTAAATTAAAAAACTGTACCACTGTTATTTTTACTGCAAAATTCTGGCGACTGAGCTGCTACTTTTTTTTACCCTAAGATCTATATTTCTTGTTTTTACAGTGCATTACTGTAAATGGAAAAGTCAAACACTAATCTAGTAATGATTTATTAATTTTTAGTAGTGCTAGTTTTATTTTGCCCCCCAGATTATACAGGTCCAAATATGCAGAAAAAGGCAGTGATCGATCCCCACCGCTTCCAGTAGTGTTTTTGTGTCACAGAAACTGTTTGAATGTCTTTTAAAAAAATCACCTCTCCTTCTTTTGCCAGGATTCTCAAGTCAAATGTCAGCCCCCATTTTTGTCAGGCAGAACCCTGGTCCTCTTCATTCAATCTGCACAGAGCTGCACCACACCTCAGGTGACAGAACCCGTCTCATATTACGTTTCATTTACCGTATTTTCCGGACTATAAGGCGCACTTAAAATCCTTTTTTTTCTCATTAAAACTCGACAGTGCGCCTTATAACCCGGTGCGCCTAATGTAAGGAATAAGTTTGATTGAGCTTACCCACCTCGAAGCTATTTTATTTGGTACATGGTGTAATGATAAGTGTGACCAGTAGATGGAAGAAGGGTATGACAGTAGGTAAGAAAAGTTCATTTTGCAGTATAGGGTGCCTTTTAAAACATGTTTGCAAAATTATTATGAAGAGTCCACACAGATTCCTTAATTTTAAGGCTGTCTGAAATAATAAAAGGTGACTAGAATTGAAGACTAACAGTGGATTCTATACAAAAGAGTTAATAGAAACAATAAAAATACCAGCGCTGGAGAGAGGACCGAGTCGTCTAAAGTCCGGAGCATTCTCTAAAATAGTCGCCCTCCTCACATACTTATGTCCACCTTGCTGCCTCGCCGTGGCGAAGATTGAAACTGAAAGTTAACTTGGCGTGTGTGTGTTGATGGCACTCAACTCTCACTCCTTGCACCTGGTACATCGTGACACCTTTAAAACTACAGAGAATAATACTGTATTTGTGTGCGCACATTAGGGTTGTACGTTATACCGGTATTAGTATAGTACCGCAATACTAATGAATCATATTCGGTACTATACCGCCTCTGAAAAGTACCGGGCCATGGGTGGATCCACACCTGACATCCACTGTAATGATACCAAGTACAAGAGCATATCTAGTCGATTACTACTATGATTACGTCAACATCACAACATCTTCTTTCGTTTAAAAAAGAAAAGTATATTATGTTTATAATCTCAGAAAATACGTCCCTGGACACATGAGGACTTTGAATATGACCAATGTATGATCCTGTAACTACTTGGTATCTGATTGATACTCAAATTTGTGGTATCATCCAAAACTAATGTAAAGTATCCAAATAACCGAAGAATAAGTGATTATTACATTTTAACAGAAGTGTAGATAGAATATGTTAAAAGAGGAAAATAAGCAGATATTAATAGTAAATGAATGATGAATAATTTGTTTCCTACCACTTGTCCTTAATAATTTTGACAAAATAATAGAATGGAAAATGACACAATATGTTACTGCATATGTCAGCAGACTAAATTAGGAGACTTTGTTTGCTTACTTACTACTAAAAGACAAGTTGCTCCCTGTTTTATTTAAGGACAAACTTGCAATGAGAAACATATGTTTAATGTATCATAAGATTTTTTTTTTCCAATAAAGCCAATAATGCTATTGTTTGTGGTCCCCTTTATTTAGAAAAGTATCGAAATAATTTTAGTACCGGTATCGGGACAACACTAGTGCATAGATAAGAAACCAGGTAAAATCATTGTGTTTATCTCTTCGTGAAAAACAAAGGCCAAAGTTAGTAACTTCTAAGGAGTTTAATTTTGCTCAAAGATGGGAAAATATTCCTCTGACAAAGTGAAAACTCTAAACTTGTGTGTTTATTATTTTCACAGTGTGCCTCCAGCGCAGAGGCTTTAAAACGTTGAGGAGCAGAAGCAAAAGACAGCAGTCCGCCTACGAGCGCCCAGTAGAGTTTGAGAGTTTTCCTCCGTCTTTCATGAAGGTAAAAGGGTGACTGGTTAGACTTTCAGCACAAGCATTCAGCTCTTTATTACAACCGGGCATTGATAGCATTTTTAAATGTGTGCAGAAAGTCGCATTTTACTCAAAACATTTTACCCCTGCTGTTTTGAGTGACAGCAGGGGTAGGGGATGAAGAGGGTTTGAATATGTTGT
This sequence comes from Nerophis lumbriciformis, assembly GCF_033978685.3. NCBI lineage: Eukaryota > Metazoa > Chordata > Actinopteri > Syngnathiformes > Syngnathidae > Nerophis > Nerophis lumbriciformis. Next base: position 19,856,378 of record NC_084550.2, on the reverse strand, counting down.
TCATGTGAATGTGAAATCAATAAAAAGAACTATGAAAGAAAAAAAAGAAAGTGGCATTTTAGAATAATATTTTTTAAATTGCACTATATATAAATATTTCAAGAAAATAAACTTTAACAGTAGCTAAAGTTCAAATCACTCAACATTCATGGCATAACTGTCCTGCCTTTAGACTTAACAACCCTCTTCTACAAAACCCAAAACCAGTGAAATTGTCACGTTGTGTAAATGGTAAATAAAAACAGAATACAATGATTTGCAAATTCTTTTCAACGTATATTCAATTGAATAAACTGCACAGACGAGATATTTAATGTTCAAACTTTTTTTTGCAAATAATCATTAACTTAGAATTTAATGTCAGCAACAATTCGAAATGTGGACTCGTCAGACCACAGAACACTTATACTTTGCATCAGTCCATCTTAGATTAGCTCAGGCCCAGAGAAACCGGCGGCGTTTTTGTGTGTTGTTGATAGATGGCTTTCGCTTTGCATAGAGTTTTAACTTGCATTTACAGATGTAGCGACGAACTGTAGTTACTGACAATGATTTTCTGAAGTGTTCCAGAGCCCATGTGGTGATATCCTTTACACACTGATGTCCCTTTTTGATGCAGTACCCCCTGAGGGATCGAAGGTCTGTAATATCATCGCTTACGTGCAGTGATTTCTCCAGATTCTCGGAACCTTTTGATGATATTACGGACCATAGATGATGAAATCTCTAAATGCCTTGCAATAATTGGTTGAGAAATGTTGTTCTTAAACTGTTCGTCAATTTGCTCACGCATTTGTTCCCAAAGTGGTGACCCTCGCCCCGTCCTTGTTTGTGAATGACTGAGCATTTCATGGAAGCTGCTTTTATACCCAATCATGGCACCCACCTGTTCCCAATTAGCCTGTTCACCTGTGGGATGTTCCAAATAAGTGTTTGATGAGCATTCCTCCGCTTTATCAGTCTTTTTTTGCCACTTGTGCCAGCTTTTTTGAAACAAGTTGCAGGCATCAAATTCCAAATGAGCTAATATTTGCCAAAAATAACAAGGTTTTGCAGTTCTAGCGTTAAATATCTTGTCTTTGCAGTATATTCAATTGAATATAGGTTGAACAAATCATTGTATTCTGTTTTTATTTACCATTTACACAACGTGCCAACTTCACTGGTTTTGGATTTTGTACTTTGACTGCAATCTGCTACATTAACATATTCATAGCAGCAAACGCTTTACTTGTCTAAGTTTAAAAAAAAAATGTTTCCGGTAAATGTGGATATGTATTGTCTTGAATATTTCCGTCTAATAGGGCTTCCTAGCACGTGACAAGGGGATCGACGCGGAAAGTCTTGACAGTCGAGCGAAAAGCGGGAACCTACCTGATGGACAGCCCGATTCTTTTAGCCGAGGCTTCACTGAGGGGTTTCTTAAAGCTCAAAATCTGACACAACGCACACAAGGCAAGTTGGAGCCGATGCTTTATCTTCCTTTGCATGCTAAAGCATCATTGATGTTGACCTATTTATGGATAAACTTTGCAGACTCCCAGAGAAGGAATCGTCTCATTCTGTTGGCGTTGGTTCTTGTTGGGCTCTACGGCATCTCAAAGACACCATTCTTATCGGGTAAAGACTTTGTATGCCTTTTAAAACCCGTTTATTGATCAAATCTATTGTGTTCTAATGCCAGTGTTTCCCATAGGATTTTATAACAACAACTGTTGATGTGTCAGCATTGTCATAGTCGGTACACCACACGTATGAGGACGGTCGCATGAATCCCTAAGGAGTATGATCGATACTAGAGTGATTAGGTTAAAATTATACATTTAAAAAAAATTCAAATCCATTTTTTTGTTAATGTTTATAAACTCTAACAAAAAAAAAACTCTCCAAAGACATGCACCTGGGGATAGGTTGATTGGCAACACTAAATTGGTCCTAGTGTGTGAATGTGAGTGTGAACGTTGTTTGTCTATCTGTGTTGGCCCTGTGATGAGGTGGCGACTTGTCCAGGGTGTACCCCGCCTTCCACCCGAATGCAGCTGAGATAGGCTCCAGCACCCCCCGCGACCCCAAAAGGGACAAGCGGTAGAAAATGAATGGATGGATGGATGGATGGATGGATGTTTATAAACTCAGGAAATATTTCCCTGGACACAGGAGGACTTTTAAGGGCAAAAACCAAGGGATATAAATGAGAAGATTTTGCTTTTGCTTAGTTATTGTGCACTATTGACTTGGTAGTTCTGAAAAAGAGAATAAAGAACCAGTTTAAATATTGTGTTGATATTATTAAACTGTCAATAAATAACACTCATTATTAGAGAAGTCCGATAATATCGGGCTGCCGATATTATCGGCCGATAAATGCTTTAAAATGTAATATCGGAAATTATCGGTATCGGTTTCAACCCCCCGATTTTCCCGGGAGACTCCCGAATTTCAGTGCCCCTCCCGAAAATCTCCCGGGGCAACCATTCTCCCGAATTTCTCACGATTTCCACCCGGACAACATTATTGGGGGCGTGCCTTAAAGGCACTGCCTTTAGCGTCATCTACAACCTGTCGTCACGTCCGCTTTTCCTCCATACAAACAGCGTCCCAGTCACATAATATATGCGGCTTTTACACACACATAAGTGAATGCGAGGCATACTTGATCAACAGCCATACAGGTCACACTTAGGGTGGCCGTATAAACAACTTCAACACTGTTACAATTATGCGCCACACTGTGAATCCACACCAAACAAGAATGACAAACACATTTCGGGAGAACATCCGCATCGTAACACAACATAAACACAACAGAACAAATACCCAGAACCTCTTGCAGCACTTACTCTTCCGGGACGCTACAATATACACCCCCCGCTACCACCAAACCCCGCCCTGGAGTTGAAGTTGTTCTCTTATTTTGGAAAACATTGTTTTTGATTGATTGATTGAAACTTGTATTAGAAGATTGCACAGTACAGTACATATTCCGTACAATTGACCACTAAATAGTAACAGCCGAGTAAGTTTTTCAACTTGTTTAAGTTGGGGTCCATGTTAATCAATTCATGGTAAAGTTACATTGTTTAATGCATCCAGCGGGGCATCACAACAAAAATAGGCATAATAATGTGTTAATTCCACTACTGTATATAACGGTATCGGTTGATATCGGAATCGGTAATTAAGAGTTGGACAATATCGGATATCGGCAAAAAAGCCATTATCGGACATCTCTACTTACTATGAATACAATTTTAAAAAATGTACAGTTAATTAATGTAATAAGTATCGGCGACGCTCTTTTTAACCTTTATTGCCGACTTTATCGCGCCAATAGCAGCCATTGTAACATTGTTGTGCTAGACTAGCCAGTAGCCACAACAAAACAGCACTTCCTCATTGTGCACCAATGACGGTTATGGCGAGTGAGGATGCATTCACGAACTCTCGGAATTATGAGCATCAAACATTACACATTAACTAAATCCTTTTTTGCACATTCTCAAATTTCTGTTAGTGCTGCAATAATTATGATAATTTGTTGGTTATTTTTGAATATATTAATTATTGAATTTATATAATTTAAGTGTTTAAATTACTAGTCTGTTCAACTTGAATTTCCCAAAATTACAACAAAATAAAAAGGCTTTGTTTTCTAACAAAAATGTGCATGTTTGCACATTCTCAAATTTCGGTTAGTGCTGCAATAATTATGACAATTTGTTGGTTATTTTTGAATATATTACTTGTTTAATTTATATAATTTAAGTGTTTAAATTACTAGTCTGTTTAACTTGAATGTCCCAAAATGACAACAAAATGAAAAGGCTTTGTTTTCTAACAAAAATGTGCATGTTTTCCATTTTTTAAGTACCTGTTTGGGCATCGTTTTACCACTTTGGTACAAGTATTGTTTAAATGTAATCCCCACCCTTCTCACAGGTGGTTTTTTAAAACTATTGTGTCACTACATTGCATGCAGTGTGATTTCGAACTTTAATCTTACCGTTTTTGACAGTGCGGTTCCGAACCACAACAGGCCTGGACTCCTCAGTGGATCCCGTCCATTTGAAAAATGTGACATTTGAGCACGTCAAAGGTGTGGAGGAAGCGAAGAACGAGCTGCAGGATGTGGTGGAGTTCCTGAAAAAACCCCAGAAGTTCACAGCCTTGGGAGGGAAACTGCCAAAAGGTTGGAACGACTCCTCTCGCAACTTTTGCTATAGTCCTGTCACCATTGACTGAATGTGACTGTTGAACATTGACCGTGTTTTACTTATTCATCTGCATTGATTTTTATATACAATTCCATTTTAGGTGTCCTTCTAGTGGGTCCACCGGGGACTGGTAAGACCCTACTGGCCAGAGCGGTAGCAGGAGAGGCGGACGTCCCTTTTTACTATGCCTCGGGGTCGGAGTTTGATGAGATGTTTGTTGGAGTTGGAGCCAGCCGCATCCGGAACCTTTTCAGTATGTCCACTTAGCTCCTTCTTAAATCATTTGCACTTTTCAATCCATATTAATGATTTTGTTGCTTTGTTCCAGGGGAGGCTAAAGCTAATGCTCCTTGTGTGATCTTTATCGACGAACTGGACAGTGTGGGTGGGAAAAGGATCGAGTCCCCAATGCACCCTTATTCCAGACAGACCATCAACCAACTGCTTGCTGAGATGGATGGGTAATCCCTTGATTTATATTAGAGATGTCCGATATTGGCTTTTTTGGCGATATCCGATTAACTGATTCCGATATCAACCGATACCAATATATACAGTCGTGAAATTAACACATTATTATGCCTAATTTTGTTGTGATGCCCCGCTGGATGCATTAAACAATGTAACAAGGTTTTCCAAAATAAATCAACTCAAGTTATGGAAAAAAATGCCAACATGGCACTGCCATATTTATTATTGAAGTCACAAAGTGCATTTTTTTTTTTAACATGCCTCAAAACAGCAGCTTGGAATTTGGGATATGCTCTCCCTGAGAGAGCATGAGGAGGTTGAGGTGGGCGGGGCTGGGGGGGTTAGGGGGTAGCAGGGGGTGTATATTGTACCGTCCCGGAAGAGTTAGTGCTGCAAGGGGTTCTGGGTATTTGTTCTGTTGTGTTTATGTTGTGTTACGCTGCGGATATTCTCCCGAAATGTGTTTGTCATTCCTGTCTGGTGTGGGTTCACAGTGTGGCGCATATTTGTCACAGTGTTAAAGTTGTTTATACGGCTACCCTCAGTGTGACCTGTATAGCTGTTGACCAAGTATGCCTTGCATTCACTTGCGTGTGTGTGAAAAGCCGTAGATATTATGTGATTGGGCCGGCACGCAAAGGCAGTGCCCTTAAGGTTTATTGGCACTCTGTACTTCTCCCTACGTTCGTGTACCACTCCGTACAGCGGCGTTTTAAAAGACATAAATTTTACTTTTTGAAACCGATACCGATACATTTTAAAGCATTTATCGGCCGATAATATCGGCAGTCCGATATTATCGGACATCTCTAATTTATATCCTTGTATGGTCATTTTTGAGGAGCAAACATGCTACTTCACATTGATACTTAAGAAAGTCTTGCTTCACAGTAACATGCACTATTACCTACATTTGGATTTGTTAGTCAGCCGTCGAGGTGGGGAAAAAAATTATAGATTCAGCAATTCATCATGATTAAGATGTGGACAAATGTCCAAACATCGATTATTTATGTACCGTATTTTTCGGACTATAAGGCGCACTTAAAACTCGACAGTGCGCCTTATAACCCGGTGCGCCTAATGTACGGAATCATTTTGGTTGTGCTTACTGACCTCAAAGCTATTTTATTTGGTACTTCGTAAAATGTTAAGTGTGACCAGTAGATGGCAGTCACACATAAAAGATACCGGTACGTGTAGACTGCAATATGACTCAAGTAAACAACACCAAAATTTTAAATGGTCCATTGAAAATATAGAACATTACACACGGCGCTCAAATATATATAAAAATATTTTAGTACGACTTTGGTAAGCTATGAAGCCGCACCGCTTGATGGATTGTACTGTGCTTCAACATAGGAGTATTATTATTATGGTGTGTGTTTATAAGGTAAGACATATTATTAGAGATACTGGCTTTTTTGTCCAATTTTGTCCAACTCTTAATTACCGATTCCGATATCAACCCATGCCGATATATAAAGTCGTGGAATTAACACATTATTATGCCTAATTTTGTTGTGATGTCCCGCTGGATGCATTAAACAATGTAACAAGGTTTTCCAAAATAAATCAACTCAAGTTATGGGAAAAAAATGGCAACATGGCACTGCCATATTTATTATTGAAGTCACAAAGTGCATTTTTTTAACATGCCTCAAAGCAGCAGCTTGGAATTTGGGAGGAGGTTGAGGTGGGGTGGGGGGTTAAGTGTTGGCAGGGGGTGTATATTGTAGCGTCCCGGAAGAGTTAGTGCTGCAAGGGGTTCTGGGTATTTGTTCTGTTGTGTTACAGTGCGGATGTTCTCCCGAAATGTGTTTGTCATTCTTGTTTGGTGTGGGTTCACAGTGTGGCGCATATTTGTAACCGTGTTAAAGTTGTTTTATACGGCCACCCTCAGTGTGACCTGTATGGCTGTTGACCAAGTATGCATTGCATTCACTTGTGTGTGTGTGTGTGTGTGTGTGTGTGAAAAGCCGTAGATATTATGTGACTGGGCCTGCACGCAAAGGCAGTGCCTTTAAGGTTTATTGGCGCTCTGTACTTCTCCCTACGTCCGTGTACACAGCGGCGTTTTAAAAAGTCATAAATTTTACTTTTTGAAACCGATACCGATAATTTCCGATATTACATTTTAAAGCATTTATCATCTCTACCTTTCAGCCATAGATACGAATAAGTAGACAACACGCGTATTTCAGCTGCAAGATTATTGTGCCTGAACATTCTGTGGTTTTAGAAGGCTTTTCTACCTTTTTTAAGGAACTCAAAGCGCTTTCACACTATTTCCACATTCACACATTCACACATTCACACACTGATGGCGAGAGCTGCCATGCACGGTGCTAACCAGGCCCATGAGGAGCAAGGGTGAAGTGTCTTGCTCAAGGAAGGACGTGACTAGGATTGTAGAAGGTGGGGATTGAACCAGTAACCCTCAGATTGCTGGCACGGCCACTCTCCCAAATTCGCCACGCCGTCCCCCAATTAAACTAAGGATGCCTGCTCGGCGAACAGGGACGTTTATTAATTTTTTTTCATTCAGCAGGTATGTATAGCTATTCTGTGCGCACAAACATCCAAAGACCAGAAATAACGTAATACTGTATACGTCTGTAGCAGGTGGATGAGCCTTGTAGACATATTATTAATAATTAAATGTAAAAAGTTTAGAACATATACCGGTAGTATGAATATACAATGTATTAACAACATACTAGGGTTGTAAGGTATACCGGTATTGGTATAATACCGCAATACTAATGAATCCTATTCGATACTATACAGCCTCTAAAAAGTACCGACCAAAGTATAAAATATTATTTTTTTAATTGTATTAATTTATATTATGTTTATAAACTCAGGAAATATGTCCCTGTACACAAGAAGACTTTGAAAATGTATGATCCTGTAACTGTAAATGTATGATCCTGCGACTACTTGGTATTGGATTGATACCCAAATTTGTGGTATCATCCAAAACTAATGTAAAGTATCCAAACAACAGACGAATAAGTGATTATTACATTTTAACAGAAGTGTAGATAAAACATGTTAAAAGAGAAAGTAAGCAGATATTTACAGTAAATGAACAAGTAGATTAATAATTCATTTTCTACCACTTGTCCTTAATATTTTGGAAAAATAATAGAATGGAAAATGACAATATGTTACTGCATACATCAGCAGACTAATTCGGAGCCTTTGTTTGCTTACTTACTACTAAAAGACAAGTGTTCTTGTTTGTACACTATTTTATTTAACGACAAAATTGTTCTTCGATTGTAATAAGAAACGTATTTTTTAATGTACCGTAATATTTTGTGTTAAAATAAAGCCAATAATGCAATTTTTGTGGTCCCCTTTATTTAGAAAAGTACCGAAAAGTATCAAAATACATTTTGGTACCGGGACAACCCTACAACATACAATATAATAATTTTAGATGTGTAAATTATCCATTTATAATCAAACCGTAGCCTCAGAAACGAATGGTGAGTCAGCACTAGAAAAAAAATCAATGCTAAGATGGTTTACTGTACTAATGATAATTTCTTATGTTATAGGTTCAAAACAAATGAAGGGGTCATCATTATTGGAGCCACCAACTTCCCAGAGGCCTTAGATAAGTATGTGTACATTCAGTAAAAAGCCAAAAACAGCTCTGTTCTAATGAACAACATCATTGGAAACAGAAACATACTGTTATTATTGTACACGCTTGGAAAGTTTTGGCAACCTATGCTTATCTTTTTTTTTTAGTGCCCTCATCCGCCCGGGGAGATTTGACATGCAGGTCACTGTCCCCAAACCAGATGTGAAAGGACGCACAGAGATCCTCAACTGGTACCTAAAGAAGATTAAAGTGGACCCAGGTGAGAAATATTTATTGACATTTGTGAAAGATATTGCGGGTTGATTATTTTTTGTCATTTAGCATTTGTGACGTGCATCACGCCAGGTTTTTATTTCACAACATCGATGCCTGGGTAGTGTATTTTTGAACTTTGAATTAAACTTTACTTTTATTATATTAAAAGGAATTTTGTGCATGCGCTTACCGTATTTTTCGGACTATAAGTCGCAGTTTTGTTCATAGTTTGGCCGGGGGTGCGAAATTATTAACACATTACCATAAAATATCAAATATTATTATTTAGCTCATTCACGTAAGAGACTATACGTATAAGATTTCATGGGATTTAGCTATCACATCCCGCCGTGACTTATTTTGAGTTTTTCGGTGTTTTCCTGTGTGTAGTGTTTTAGTTCTTGTCTTGCGCTCCTATTTTGGTGTTGATTGTCATGTCATGTACGGATGTACTTTGTGGACGCCGTCTGCGCCACACGCTGTAAGTCTTTGCTGTCGTCCAGCATTCTGTTTTTGTTTACTTTGTAGCCAGTTCAGTTTTAGTTTCGTTCTGCATAGCTTTCCCTAAGCTTCAATGCTTTTTCTTAGGGGCACTCACCTTTTTCTTTATTTTTGGTTTAAGCATCAGACACCTTTTTAATCTGCACTCTGCTTCCCGCTGTTTCCGACATCTACAAAGCAATTTGCTACCGGCTGCCACCTACTGATATGGAAGAGTATTACACGGTTACTCCGCCGAGCTCTAGACAGCACCGACACTAAACATCATTTGCAGACTATAATTACTGGTTTGCAAAAAATATTTTTAACCCAAATACCGTATTTTTCGGACTATAAGTGGCAGTTTTTTTCATAGTTTGGCCGGGGGTGCGACTTATACTCAGGAGCGACTTATGTGTGAAATTATTAACACATTACCGTAAAATATCAAATAATAATATTTAGCTCATTCACGTAAGAGACTAGACGTATAAGATTTAATGGGATTTAGCGATTAGGAGTGACAGATTGTTTGGTAAACGTATAGCATGTTCTATATGTTATAGTTATTTGAATGACTCTTACCATAATATGTTACGTTAACATACCAGGCACGTTCTCAGTTGGTTATTTATGCCTCATATAATGTACACGTATTCAGCCTGTTGTTCACTATTCTTGATTTATTTTAAATTACCTTTCAAATGTCTATTCTTGGTGTTGCAACTTATACTCAAGTGCGACTTGTATGTTTTTTTCCTTCTTTATTATGCATTTTCGGCCGGAGCGACTTATACTCCGAAAAATACTGTATCTTTTTCTCCGAAACATACAGTACTTTCTATTTATTTATTTAGCCTTTATTTAACCAGGTAAAAATCCCATTGAGATCAGAGATCTCTTTTCCAAGGGAGACCTGGCCAAGAGGGCAGCAGCAAGGTTACATTAAAAACAGTAAACAACACATAAAACATCACATTTACAACATTAAAACTTGCTCACATGACACATGTGCATACAGACAAGGTAGACTGCAGTCCTTTCACAGAAGCTTTAAACTCATTACAGGCCAAAAGTTTGGACACACCTTCTCATTTCAATGTGTTTTCTTTATTTTCATGACTATTTACATTGTAGATTGTCACTGAAGGCATCAAAACTACGACACCTGTGAAGTGAAAACCATTTCAGGTGACTACCTCTTGAAGCTAATCGAGAGAATTCCAAGAGTGTGCAAAGCAGTAATCAGAGCAAAGGGTGGCTATTTTGAAGAAACTACAATATAAAACATGTTTTCAGTTATTTCCCCTTTTTTTGTTAAGTACATAACTCCACATGTGTTCATTCATAGTTTTGATGCCTTCAGTGACAATCTACAATGTAAATTGTCACTAATTTACATTGTAATGATCATACTTTCACGACAAAGTATGATCATTTTCGTTCTTTGCATCGGACTTGTTTCTAAAAAAAAAAAAAAACAATTACTGGATTCCTCTATGAAAAGCGACGATAGGGACATGCACTTGCTAGCTCACATTCGCCCCCCCTTTATGATGCCTCACGCTGTTGTGACTTAGAATACTCTATTATTTTTTTCCCTGTATTTATAGTCCGATTAGCAAGAATAAAGATGTCACACTTATATAAAAATACATCACACAGTGTAGAAACCAGAAATTCATGTTGTAAAATGTTTCTGCAAACATTATTAATTACCGTACATGCTGACATACCATCACAACCGGTAAGCCACGCCCTCAGTCTCAACCTGTATATAATAATAACTCTGCCCTGTATTTTGTCAGGAAATGTGCAAGTTTAGTGGTATTAACGTAGAAAAATGTGAAACGATTGTAATCATACAGAAAACCAAATCAATAAATTAACTCAAACAAAGCAAAAACATTATTGTATTTTTTTAAAACAATACACACAATTATTCTTGAAAAGTATAACAAAGAGAAAAAAATACAATATCTTAAGGATACATTTTATTCCTTTGATGAAAGAAGTGTGTATTTTAATTTTTTTAATTTTACTTTATTTGAAGTATTCATAGATGTAATTATACATGTATTCTGTAATTGTATATTAAATATACTATATACCATGATATAAACTAAATACATTTTGTTAAATAAGGTCATCATTTATACATCCTTTGATTAAATAAGTGTTTTTTTAATTTTTTTAAAATTTTACTTTATTTGAAGTATTCATAGATGTAATTATACATGTATTCTATAATTGTATCCGAAATATACTATATACCATGATATAAACTAAATACATTTTGTTAAATAAGGTCATCATTTATACTGTTGTTGATGAGATTATTATATTTGAGTGAAAGGAGTAAGTTCTTTTTAATTTACCTTGTTAAATTTGTATGCAGAGTATTTTTATTGAAATAGAGGATAAAAGTACAAAAATTTTACATTTGTAACACTGTTTAATGCAGGGGTCCCCAACCACCGGGCCGCGGCCCGGTACCGGTCCGTGGATCGATTGGTACGGGGCCGCACAAGAAATAAAAAATAAAAAAATTACAAAAAACATTTATTTATTTATTTAATTAAATCAACATAAAAACACAAGATACAATTACAATTAGTGCACCAACCCAAAAAACCTCCCTCATTCACAAATACATATCAATACAGTCTGCAGGGATACAGCCTGTAAGCATACATAATTTTATTTTTTTATAACAAACTTTTTTTTTTTAAATACCATACCGCCCCCAGACATACCCCCCCCCCCACCCCCCTCCAACCCCCACCCTTGTACGTGGGACAAATTTTCAAGCGTTGACCGGTCCGCAGTTACAAAAAGTTTGGGGACCACTGGTTTAATGGACACATTTTAATATTTGTTTTATTATTTGGGCCTCACCTGTCTCCCCTTACCATAGATTTGATATTTTTTACTTAATCGTGCTAACTTTTTTTTGCAGCTATCGAGGCCAAGATTATTGCACGGGGCACGGTGGGATTCTCCGGCGCAGACTTGGAAAACCTGGTGAACCAGGCTGCCCTCAAGGCCGCAGTCGATGGTAAAGACATGGTCACCTTGAAAGAGCTGGAGTTTGCCAAAGACAAAATCTTGATGGGTGAGAACAATTTTTTCTGTATTATTGTCTACCACATAGCGGTTTACAATTTTAGATGTTTCACCTTTCTAGCTCATTACACCTGTGTTTTATGGTCGCCCGGTGATCCTCACCTTACCTTTTTTCTTCTAAACCTTTCAGGCCCAGAGAGAAGGAGTGCGGAAATTGACAAAAAGAACAAGATCATCACAGCGTACCATGAATCAGGCCATGCCATCGTAGCTTATTATACCAAAGACGCCATGCCCATCAACAAGGCTACCATCATGCCGCGAGGCCCAAGTCTGGGACATGTAGGTTTACCTTTATCTTTTCAATATACGCATTTGTTTTTTATTGAACTACAGTGGAATCTTGATTTAGGAACCTTATTTCTTCTTGAACAGGGTTCGTAAATAGAAACGTTTGTAAAGTGAAAGGCAATTTCTCCTTAAGAAACAAATGTAAATATAAATAATGGGTTTAAAAGTCTCTTTTTAGTGAAAGTTTGAACACAATATAAAGTACTGTCTATCAAACAAAAATAACAAGGGGGAATGGCTCAACTATCTCTTTATTAACAAGCTAAAACAACAACAACAACAAGAAGCTCAACAGTCCTGTATCCGCTGCTCTGCCAACATGCGCCCCCCCCCCCCCCCCCCCCCCAGAAGTCCCCTTGGTGCCCTCACAAACAATCTGAAATCACAAAAATCCTTAAATTGACTGGAAAAAATGTCCCTCTTAAAAATAGTAAAAATAAAATTATGACAAGTCATTTTTGCTTCTGATGAGCAAAAAAAATCTGCCAAAGGAACTTAACATTATAGTTAAGTTTTAAAAACGAAACATTTATTTTGAAATTAACAATTAAAACGTTGTAGTTTTGTTGTGTTATAACAAACTTGTGACGCTCAAAAGATCTATTGCCAAAAACAAGTTCTTATGTCTCACTGCAAATTACTATTCAGGAGTGTGTCTTTTGTATTTTGACTAGAAATGAGAAATATATATCTGGTGAGTTTTTACCAGTGTTTAACCATCATATTGCTACAATAGTAACAACTGAAAAAGCTAAAATCCACTTGCTGAATGTGCAGCTGACTGGAGCAGTGAGCAGGCAGACACGAGGGGTGGAGGTGGGAGTGTGCCGTGTGTTTGATTGATTGAAGCTTTTATTAGTAGATTGCACAGTGCAGTACATATTCTGTACAATTGACCACTAAATGGTAACACCCAAATAAGTTTTTCAACTTGTTTAAGTCGGGGTCCACTTAAATTGATTCATGATACAGATTTATACTATCATCATAATACAGTCATCACACAAGATAATCATCAGAGTATATACATTTTAATTATTTACATTATTTACAATCCGGGGTGTAGGATGTTGGGGTCGCGGGGGGTTAGGTTTGGTTGATATCAGCACTTCAGTCATCAACAATTGCATCATCAGAGAAATGGACATTGGAACAGTGTAGGTTTGACTTGGTAGGATATGTACAGCAAGTAGTGGGCATAGAGAGAGAGAGAGATCAGAAAGCATACGAATAAGTATCCACATTTGGAGGTAGGATGTGGAAGGGAGAGTGTTGTTAGTTTAGGGTTGAAGTTCCCTGGAGGTGTTCTTTTAGTGCGGTTTTGAAGGAGGATAGAGATGCCCTTTCTTTTACACCTGTTGGGAGTGCATTCCATATTGATGTGGCATAGAAGGAGAATGAGTTAAGACCTTTGTGTCAGGTTCAAACACTGATGACATCTATTAAACAGACAAAGAAGCAAGGAATTAAACAGAGACAGAATTACATTTGGCTCAATGAGGAGAAACGCGTAGACCTGTACCCTTGTACAGTGTCCCACCACGCTCTGACGAAAGATTGTACGCCTCCTCTTTTATTTGGACTTTCCCTGATTACATGGCAACAGCTGTTTCTAAAGGAAGGGTGGTCGTAAACAGCCGTCGTCCTCGGTTACAAAACAGTTCAAAGAAAAGGTGCCTGGAGGGGGGTCAGGTCCTGCTTCCTCTCCACTTTGTAGATCTCGGGTCAAGACAAAATCTTCCTGTGGATTACAATACATGGAAGAAACCGACACCTTCATGTCGCTTCCCATCCTACACTGTGGAGTTTTACAAGCCTTTTGATTGGTAAGATCAAAGACAGCTTTTGTCTGCTCGCCGGGAACTCATCGAAACACAAAGTTTTGTGATAACTTAGATACAATTATTCTGACACCGTTGTGTGTTTGTGCTGAAAAAGACGATTGCCCTCCTCCGCTGTGATTTAAGTCCGCTTTGGCATCGTTTTCCAGAAAAGTCTGGTCTCATCACAATTAAAACCTGCTGTAGTACGAATTCTGCTTCATCGACTCTTCCATGCTTGCCCGCGCCGTTCATGTACTCTTCGCAAAAAGTCTTTTTTAACTCCACAGCGATTCTCTCTCCTCCTTTCTACGCTGGTCTGTCTTTTTGGGACTCTTAATGAGTTAGCAAAATGGACAAAACTTGTCAAAAGGCAAAGAAAGCCAGAAAAGGCACACACGCTGAAGCACTAAGCAGTGGCGGTCCGTGCGTTTCCCACCTAGGCCTTCAGTGATGTCCGACTTCAATGATTACCTCTCAAAATACCATCATTTATGTCACAACATGACCATTGCTGGAGAAATACTATACAGAAACACATTTACGCTGTACTGTGCATTGAACCACCTCAACAGTGTACAAAATGGGTTATTTTCTGGCGCATTTAAAAATCAATAAACCCACATCAGCAATTAGAATAGAATGCACTTTATTGTCATTATATTTGCATATAACGAGATTAAGGACTCCAACTTCAGGTGCGGTAGATAAAAGTAAATTACACAAGTAGTAATAAAGATAAAACTAAGAATTGAAATAGATAGATAGCTAGATAGTACTTTATTGATTCCTTCAGGAGAGTTCCCTCAGGAAAATTACAATTCCAGCAGCAGTGTACAAAACTGAGATCGAATTTAAAAAATAAAAAGTAAATAATGGGGGTATAAATGGAAACAAAATAGAAAAATATTACAATAACAATAGACTACTATCCAATAAAAATAATAAGCAATCCTGTACAATATACAAAACAATATACAAAATAAAATACTGTACAATATACAGAACAAGACAAGAGTACCGGAGTGATAACAATCAGTGTCGGATGTATTGCACTCGAAGGGTAATATTGCACAGTAGGATATTGTATAGGGGTGAATTATTAATTACCGTAAATGTGTTCAATTAAAACATATCTTATGTAGTACGGTCAAAATTTAAATTGCAAAAAACATTAAATGTGAAAAAATTAAGAAATAAAATATTTGAACTCACAATTTGCAGCACCCATTCGACGCCATATAGACCCTCGTAATCGGTTGATTCGAGTGGAAATGTCGAGCATTTCCCCATTCCATCGCCGACATCGTCTCACAAGATGTAGTTTCTCTTTAAATATCCTTCTTGAAAATGACCTTATCTGCCACCTAATCAACGTTTCGTTCTCCTTCTTTGTTGGTCAACACTTCCCGCTTCCTGCTAAATTGCAACTTGTGATTGGATACTCACTTTAGAATGACAAGTAAGTGTCCAATCACAGTCTCGTTAACATCAGGCTACCTAGAGACGCTACTGTCAACAACTTGTGATCTGATTGGCTATCGCAACTGTCTTTCAACTGTATGTGTTCTCAAATTCATCCGGTGAGTATCCAATCACAGGACGCGTAAATGTCACGTTCAACCTTAGGCCAGCTAGAAGGCCTTACTGACAACAACTCGTGATCTGATTGGCTTTTGCAATTGTCTATCAACTGTATGTGCCAGTTCACTTACAGTGCATAGATGCCTGCATTGTTGATTCTGAAGTCCTTGGGCAGATTTCGTACAGCATGGCAACATAAGCGAGCTGAATTCTGATTGGATACAAAGTCTAACCTAAAAACAACAGCACGAGAAGTAGCATAATATGACATGAAGAGAATATGAATACCTTTAAATATTTAGGGAAAGTAAATTAACAATTACTTTTATCTTTAATTATGATCATGATCTCTGGTTATGTTAGAACAGTGTTTTTCAACTAGTGTGCCGTGAGACACAGTCTGTTGTGCCGTGGGAGATGATCTAATTTCACCTACCGTATTTTTCGGAGTATAAGTCGCACCGGCCGAAAATGCATAATAAAGAAGGAAAAGAACATATATAAATCGCACTGGACTATAAGTCGCATTTTTCGGGGAAATTTATTTGATAAAACCCAACACCAAGAATAGACATTTGAAAGGCAATTTAAAATAAATAAAGAATATTGAACAACAGGCTGAATAAGTGTACGTTATATGAGGCATAAATAACCAACTGAGAACGTGCCTGGTATGTTAACGTAACATATTATGGTAAGAGTCATTCAAATAACTATAACATATAAAACATGCTATACGTTTACCAAACAATCTGTCATTCCTAATCGCTAAATCCCATGAAATCTTATACGTCTAGTCTCTTACGTGAATGAGCTAAAAAATAAATTATTTGATATTTTACGGTAATGTGTTAATAATTTCACACATAAGTCGCCCCTGAGTATAAGTCGCACCCCGACTTATAGTCTGAAAAATACGGTATTTGGGTTACAAATATTTTTTGCAAACCAGTAATCATTGTCTGCAAATGATGTGTTGTTGTTTAGTGTCGGTGCTGCCTAGAGCTCGGCGGAGTAACCGTATAATACCCTTCCATATCAGTAGGTGGCAGCCGGTAGCTAATTGCTTTGTAGATGTCGGAAACAGCGGGAAGCAGAGTGCAGGTTAAAAAGGTGTCTGATGCTTAAACTAAAAATAAACAAAAGGTGAGTGCCCCTAAGAAAAGGCATTGAAGCTTAGGGAAGGCTATGCAGAATGAAACTAAAACTAAACTGGCTACAAAGTAAACAAAAACAGAATTCTGGACGACAGCAAAGACTTACAGCGTGTGGAGCAGACGGCGTCCACAAAGTACATCCGTACATGACATGACAATCAACACCAAAATAGGAGCGCAAGACAAGAACTAAAACACTACACACAGGAAAACACAGAAAAACTCAAAATAAGTCACGGCGGGATGTGACAGGGCATGACAGTACACCTACTTTGAGACAAGTGCTATAGTGATGCATGCTTGGTTATGGTTTGAATTCATATCCAACAATTGCGACAACGACTTTATACTGTTAACTGAGTTTTGTTTTTTAACAATTCCTGCTGGTGGTGTGCCTCCGGATTTTTTCAATGCAAAAAATGTGCCTTGGCTCAAAAAAGGTTGAAAAAGACTGTTAGAAGGCCTTGCTGGCCTTGACGACCCACCACTGCTAAGAAGTGACGAGTAGTATACTGTGCTGCACCATTAGTGGCTTCGCCCTGCTGCACACTGACTAAATGAATGGAGGAAGTGTTTGGGGATCGCCCAAGGAGGGCATATTTGGCTCCATCTAATGGCTCGTAAAATGAAAAAGTTTGCAAAAAGAGGTTCAACACTGCCTCTCCATCATCTCACCAGGTGTCCATGCTGCCAGATGATGATCGCTGGAGCGAGACGCGTGCTCAGTTACTCGCTCAGATGGACGTCAGCATGGGCGGGCGCGTGGCAGAGGAGATCATATTTGGCCACGAGTACATCACAACAGGTTAGAAAATGACTACGTCACACGAAATGCAGGAATGACAAACCCTGACGTTTTATCTAATGCAGTCGTTTTCACTTGAGTGTCACATCGCAGTTATGTTAGGCCCCAGAGGGCCGTTTCTAACAGTGAATACTATTATTAGTGGACCAGCAGCACACCTAATCATAAGTGCTTCACGGACTGTATCCCTTGCAGACTGTATTGATATATTTTGTAGGAACCAGAATATTAATAACAGAAGGAAACAACCATTTTGTGTGAATGAGTGAGAATAAGTGTAAATGGGGGAGGGAGGGTTTTTGGGTTGGTGCACTAATTAAAGTTGAAGTACCAATGATCGTCACACACACACACACTAGGTGTGGCGAAAATATTCTCTGCATTTGACCCATCACCCTTGATCACCCCCTGGGAGGTGAGGGGAGCAGTGAGCAGCAGCGGTGGCCGCGCCCAGGAATCATTTTTGGTGATTTAACCCCCAATTCCAACCCTTGATGCTGAGTGCCAAACAGGGAGGTAATGGGTCCCATTTTTATAGTCTTTGGTATGACTCGGCCGGGTTTTAACTGAAAGTGTATCTTGTGTTTTTTATGTTGATTTAATCATTTAAAAAAATTAAAAGGTACAGTGAAAACTATTACTACATATTTTTTTAATATATTTTATTTGTAGATTTTTTTTCAACTAAAATGCAAAAAAATATGGTAAGTTGCAATAATTTCACCTCATAATGTAGTGGGAATCATTTTTGGTGATTTAACCCCCAATTCCAACCCTTGATGCCGAGTGCCAAGCAGGAAGGTAATGGGTCCCATTTTTATAGTCTTTGGTATGACTCGGCCAAGGTTTGAACTGTAAGTGTATCTTGTGTTTTTTATGTTGATTTAATAATTAAAAAAATTAAAAAAAAATACAATGAAAACTATTAGAGAATTTTTTTATGTATTTTATTAGTAGATTTTTTTTCAACTAAAATGTAAAAAAATATGGTAAGTTGCAATAATTCCACCTCAAAATTTAGTGCATATTACTGTAAATGGAAAACAGTACTGCTGTTTTTATGGTTGAAAAAAGGCAGCTCTGTTGACAGAATCTTACTGTAAAATGTTTTCTTTTTTACTGTAAATAAAAAAACTGCAATTTTACAGTAAAATTCTGGCACCTGAACTGCCAATTTTTTGTTTTTTGTTTTTCTCCGCAAATCAACAACTGTAGATTTTTTTGGTGTCCATCCATCCATTTTCTACCGCTTGTCCCGTTCGGGTTCGCGGGGGATGCTGGAGCTTATCTCAGTTGCAATCGGGCGGAAGGCGGGGTACACCATGGACAAGTCGCCACCTCATCACAGCGCCAACACAAATAGACAGACAACATTCACACTCACATTCACACACTAGGGCCAATTTAGTGTTGCCAATCAACCTATCCCCAGGTGCATGTCTTTGGAGGTGGGAGGAAGCCGGAGTACCCGGAGGGAACCCACGCAGTCACGGGGAGAACATGCAAACTCCACACAGAAAGATCCCGAGCGCAGGATCAAACCCAGGACCTTCGTATTTTGAGGCAGACGCACTAAGCACTCCTCCACCGTGCTGCCCCGAGATTTTTCGGTGTATTACTGTAAATGCCAAGATGGCACCACAGTTTATTACAGTAAAAAAAAAAATAGTTTTTTTCATTTAGATGAAAAATGCTGTAAAAACCACAGTAAATTTCACAACTTTACCATACTATTGCTACTTTTTACATTGCACGACTTGATGGATAACTTGCTTTCAAATCATTTATATTTAAAAAATAGTTTGAATCTTTGATAATATATTTTTGCGTCTGACCAGTGTTCCTCTCAGGGAATACAAGTCACTGGTCAATTCCAAGTTCTTTCAGGTGACATATATGTTGAGTAAGAAGGACCATCAAGACAGAATAGGAATATTATCAAGTTTTACTAAAGCTTTAGGAGACCAGTCCTACAGTCCGTTAATAGCGGCATCTAGAAACGGTCTGAAAGAGACAACTTATTGAATACAAAAACAGCCCCCACCCTGTCCAGAAAGAATACAGCCTCTTTGTTTTAATACTGATAAGGTAAAAAGGTAGTATGTCATACTCCCACATTCCAAAGCCTTCAAGGTAAGGCACAGAGTTTACTTGCGGACATAAGATGCAAGCATAAAGAGTGCACATGGGGAAAATATTAGCTGCTTTAAACATGACTATGAATAAAGAAAGAACTCTTAAGAATATATGCATTCTCCACACTAGACAATATTTAAGTTAACATAATTTGCGATTACATGGAGTACTTTTTTTCTTCTTCTCACAAACTAGAAAGAAATAGTACAATTAGTAAGAAAAGTTACAGTACTTTATTGATACATATTATTTCCAGGCTTTCAAGGGCCAAATAAAATGTGATCTAATGGGTGGTGTGCGTGCAATGTGTTGTTCTGCAGGAGCATCCAGTGATTTTGATAGCGCCACCAAGATCGCTAAGATGATGGCGACCAGATTTGGAATGTGCGAAAAGGTGAGCTCGTCAAAGTGAAGACATCATCTGTGGTTGTCATTTCATTTTCTCTGCCTTTGACCACAGCTGGGTGTGATGACCTACACTGACATGACTGAGCAGAGTCCAGAAACTCAGGCGGCTGTGGAGAACGAAATCAGGATGTTGCTGAGGGTCTGTGCTTTGAAACCGCCGTTTAAGATGTCCTGCTCCTTTTTTTTCTAAATGACAATTGTCTTCTTTGCATCAGGAGTCCTACGAGCGAGCCAAGGCCCTCCTGAAGTCTCACGCCAAAGAGCACAAGAACCTCGCTGACGCGCTGCTCTCCTACGAGACGCTGGATGCCAAAGAGATCCAGCTGGTCTTGGAGGGAAAGACTCTGGAGACCAGATGAACCAAGACAGGACAACAAACAGTAAAGCGTAATAGTTTTTTTTATTTTATTTTCTACGGCACTCAGGGCTGGTAGAAAAACCTCAAAATCGGAGCATTGGAACATTTCAGTGAGGTTATCAATTCGACTTTATCCCCACTTGGAGCAGGTTTGTCCTTGTTGCTTGTTTACTGACAGGTCAAACTTGTGCTTTATGAGGATGTTCTTATACCTCCTTCAAGATACAGAGTCACAATGTTGACACAAATACCTAAATCTTGTGACATGTAGCTCAGGGTAGCTGAGAGGGACTAGTATGTGAATGTAAATATGCACCATATACCTGCTGATACGATTATCTTGTAAATGATTGGGTGATTTGGGTTCAGCTGCACGCAGTAATATTATCTGATCCAAATTATAAACGACCTTTTAGCAACTCTCACTTGAATGCTATTGCTGGTTTTTCCCGCTAATGTGGCCTTTTGGGGAATGTACTGCATATTTCTTTCCCCCGTACATTGTCATTTTCAAGATGCACCACTTTTAAAATGTAATTTAATAATGGGAACTGTTGTGCCGTACAGTACAAGCCAAAAGTTTGGACACACCTTCTCATTCAATGCGTGTTCTTTATTTTCATGACTATTTACATTGTAGATTGTCACTGAAGGCATCAAAACTATGAATGAACACATGTGGAGTTATGAAATAACTGAAAACATGTTTTATATTCTAGTTTCTTCAAAATAGCCACCCTTTGCTCTGATTACTGCTTTGCACACTCTTGGCATTCTCTCCATGAGCTTCAAGAGGTAGTCACCTGAAAGGGTTTTCACTTCACAGGTGTCATAGTGTTGATGCCTTCAGTGACAATCTACAATGAAAACAAAGAAAACTCATTGAAATGAGAAGGTGTGTCCTGTATATCAAAATGAGGCTGGAATGTTATGAGCATACATCATATTAGGAAAACGTTTCATTATAGTTATACCAAGCAATACATTACAAGAATGCCCCCAAAAAATCACACCTGTAATCCTGTCCTTTCGTTATTGAAAACCCCAAATTTTCTGAGATTTTCAATTCAAGGTTGGATAAGCTTTGAACTATAATCATCAAAATTACATTATAGACCAAAAGTTTGGACACACCTTCTCATTCAATGCGTTTTCTTTATTTTCATGACTATTTACATTGTAGATTGTCACTGACGGCATCAAAACTATGAATGAACACATGAGTTATGTACTTAAACAAAAAAAGGTGAAATAACTGAAAACATGTTTTATATTCTCGTTTCTTCAAAATAGCCACCCTTTGCTCTGATTACTACTTTGCACACTCTTGGCATTCTCTCCATGAGCTTCAAGAGGTAGTCACCTGAAAGGGTTTTCACTTCACAGGTGTCATAGTGTTGATGCCTTCAGTGACAATCTACAATGAAAATAAAGAAAACTCATTGAAATGAGAAGGTGTGTCCAAACGTTTGGACTGTACTGTATATCAAAATGAGGCTGGAATGTTATGAGCATACATCATATTAGGAAATTGTTTCATTATAGTTATACCAACAATACATTACAAGAATGCCCCCCAAAAAATCACACCTGTAATCCTGTCCTTTTAGTTATTGAAAACCCCAAATTTTCTGAGATTTTCAATTCGAGGTTGGATAAGCTGTGAACTATAATCATTAAAATTACAGTATAGACCTAAAGTTTGGACACACCTTCTCATTCAATGCATTTTCTTTATTTTCATGACTATTTACATTGTAGATTGTCACTGAAGGCATCAAAACTATGAATGAACACATGTGGAGTTATGTATTTAACAAAAAAAAAGGTGAAATAACTGAAAACATGTTTTATATTCTCGTTTCTTCAAAATAGCCACCCTTTGCTCTGATTACTGCTTTGCACACTCTTGGCATTCTCTCCATGGGCTTCAAGAGGTAGTCACCTGAAAGGGTTTTCACTTCACAGGTGTCATAGTGTTGATGCCTTCAGTGACAATCTACAATGAAAATAAAGAAAACTCATTGAAATGAGAAGGTGTGTCCAAACGTTTGGACTGTACTGTATATCAAAATGAGGCTGGAATGTTATGAGCATACATCATATTAGGAAATTGTTTCATTATAGTTATACCAACAATACATTACAAGAATGCCCAAAAAAATCACACCTGTAATCCTGTCCTTTCGTTATTGAAAACCCCAAATTTTCTGAGATTTTTAATTCGAAGTTGGATAAGCTGTGAACCATAATCATCAAAATTACAGTATAGACCTAAAGTTTGGACACACCTTCTCATTCAATGCGTTTTCTTTATTTTCATGACTATTTACAT
The DNA here is from genome assembly GCF_033978685.3 of Nerophis lumbriciformis. NCBI lineage: Eukaryota > Metazoa > Chordata > Actinopteri > Syngnathiformes > Syngnathidae > Nerophis > Nerophis lumbriciformis. The sequence goes on along the minus strand of NC_084550.2, from coordinate 19,833,316 downwards.
AGTAGATTGTCACTGAAGTCATCAAAACTATGAATGAACACATGTGGAGTTATGTACTTACGAACTGAAAACATGTGTTGTATTCTAGTTTCTTCAAAATAGCCACACTGCTCTGATTACTGCTTTGCACACTCTTTGCATTCTCTGGATGAGCTTCAAGAGGGTTTTCACTTCACAGGTGTCGTAGTTGTGATGCCTTCAGTGACAATCTACAATGTAAATAGTCATGAAAATAAAGAAAACTCATTGAAACGAGTAGGTGTGTCCAAACGTTTGGACTGTACATAAGGCTGGAAATATCTTGAGTTGCATGTTATGAGCATACATCATATTAGAAAAACTTTCATTATAATTATACCAAACAATATATTACAAGAATTTGAATTTAGGTGCCCAAAAAATCACACCTGCAATCCTGTCCTTTAGTTATTGAAAACCCCAAATTTTCTGAGATTTTCAATTCAAGGTTAATTAAGCTGTGAACTATAATCATCAAAATTACAGTATGGATCAAAAGTTTGGACACACCTTCTCATTCAATGGGTTTTCTTTATTTTCATGACTATTTACATTGTAGATTGTCACTGAAGGCATCAAAACTATGAATGAACACGTGGAGTTATGTACTTACGAACTGAAAACGTGTGTTATATTCTAGTTTCTTCAAAATAGCCACCCTTTGCTCTGATTACTGCTTTGCACACTCTTGGCATTCTCTGGATGAGCTTCAAGAGGTAGTCACCTGAACTGGTTTTCACTTCACAGGTGTGCCTTATCAGGGTTGATTAGTGGAGCTCCTTGCTTTATCAATGGGGTTGGGACCATCAGTTCTGTTGTGAATGAGGTGTGTCCAAACTTTTGGCCTGTACTGTATGTCCTGGTGTGACAAAAAAAAACTACCGCTGAGTTGATATGTTTGTGTTAAGTACTTGCCAATCATCAGTGGTAACCGGCAAATACCAACGTTTTTTTAACTCAAAGTGCATAGGAACCTTATTAGCAGTCGCTCCAAATGTATTGTACCGGTAGTATGAAAGGAAGGTATTGTTGATAGCAGACACATTTTATTAAATTAAGCTTTTTTTTTTTTGTTAATATTCCCATTTTAGGTTTGTTTGTACTCTGCATTTTCACCCAGACTGGGATGTAATGAGAGAATTTTAAATAAATAGATGAACAGGCGCTCCTTGTTGTTTTGTGGTGATGAACGCACTCTCCTTATACAGAGTCGAGTTTTTAATTTAAACTTTCATTATGTCTCCTAAGCATGAGGCAATCGTCTGGTGGCAGCGTGTCAAAGAAAAGTAAAATTAGACATTCTAAAATGCTCAATGGGAACTTAAAGAGGAATTGCATTTTTTTTTTAATATTGCCTATTTGTCACAATCACTAAACAAGAAAGAAACACATGGCTTTTTTTTTTTTTTAGGTATTCTAATTTGTAATATACGGCAAGTACAAGGTGGATAACAATGAAGCTAACGCCCTTAAAGCCCTCTAAAAATTGCTAACAATACTCCATTTTTATGTCAGGTCCTGAATATTAACCAAGTATTGGCGCTAAGTACCGTAATTACTTTTAATCACAGAAAGCTAACCAGCTCATGCAGCTATTGACATACTGAGCCGGTGAGCTGCTGAATCGCCTCTGAGTTGGTGAAAGTTAATTCTAGATTATAGATAATGCATCTTACTTGTACAGTAGACGGTTGTGGACATACAACCAGACAGTTGGTAAACTTCGACACTCAAGACACACAAAAAACGCTTGTTTGCAGCCACGTTTTAAAAATATATATTATTCCTAATCCGGTTATGATTGATTTTTCATCTAAACGTGAAGCTATAAACATCCCATCAGTCTGCATACCAGTGAAAGCAGTGTAAGTGATTGTTTTATTATGTTTGTAGTTTGTATTTCTTGTTGAGCTACTTAGCAATACTGCTACTTGCTGGATCTGCTTATGACTCTGCTTCTAAAACTTGTAGCTCATCCTCCTTATATTCAGCCTCAAAAATATCAAGTTCTGTATCGTCATTCGTCCCACCGTAGTCGTTTGCTGCCATGAAGTCTGCCATGATTAGTAATGGAAATAGTGACATTTGTTATGCGTCTGGGGACGGCGTGGCGCCATTGGGAGAGTGGCCGTGCCACCAACCTGAGGGTTCCTGGTTCGATCCCCAACCCAGTCACGTCCGTCGTGGCCTTGAGCAAGACACTTCACCCTTGCTCCTGATGGGTCGTGGTTAGCGCCTTGCATGGTAGCTCCCGCCATCAGTGTGTGAGTGTGTGTGTGAATGGGTGAATGTGGAAATAGTGTCAAAGCGCTTTGAGTACCTTGAAGGTAGAAAAGCGCTTAAACAAGTATAACCTCTTTACCAAATGAATACGCCGCCGTATGTTTAAAATGACCAAACTATGTAAATATAACATATTATTAATGTGCCTGTTACATTACATATAAAGGTGAAACTAAAAAAATTAGAATATTGTGCAAATGTTAATTAATGTCAGCAATTTAACTTCAAATCTGAAACTAATATGTGATGTAAACTCATGACATGCAGCATGAGATATATATTTTCGATAATCATTAGGGGTGCACAAACATTTTTGATTTACATCGGAATAGCGATTCTTATTCATCCTGATTCTAAATCGATTCATGATTTAAAGAAAAATGTGTATTTTTTATAACAATAGATTTTTTTTTAAATTACATTTTTAGGCCATATCCTTGCAACCAGAAGGAGTTTTTCTAACCTGTTTTGAAAAAGTTCCATTATAATTATACATTATAAGTGTCAGGACGAGGAGTTTTCCGCAGCTTGCTGCGATATTTGTTCTCCCGGGATGCAACCGGACTAGACTGGACAAGGCTTGAAGGTAGGAACATATTTTAATCTCTACTCAAAAACTCAACGAAGTACAAAACAAAAATGCGCACAAGGCGACGGCAAGCTTAACGCAGGAAACAAAAGCTAAGACTTAGCATAAACTATGGACATGAACCATGAAACTAAAAACATGAAAAAACTAAACTGTGGCTTGAAACAAATAAGAACTATGGACATGAAACAAAAAGACTTACTGGACACGGCATGAATCGAACAGCGTGACTATGGCAAGAAAAGTCAAAACAGAGCATGAAAAGATCATCAAGAACTATGGCATGGACAGAGCAATGTTGCCAGGACGACTAACTGGCAACATAGGCTTAAATAATAGTCTCTGATTAGAGCAGGTGCGTGAGTCAAACACATGAGGCAGGTGAAACTAATGAGTCGTCATGGAAACTAAAACAAGCAAGGGTGCACAAAAACAGGAACTATTGGAGTCCAAAACTAACAGAACATAACTAAACAAAACATGATCTAGACCACAGATCATGTCAACAAGAATCTGAATTTAGGTGCCCAAAAAATTCACACCTGTAATCCTGTTAGAGTGCATTAAAAAACAAACGTGTACTTGTCTCACATTAGGATTTTTAATGATTGTACAAAATAAAACGAAAAAGTGCATTTCTTCTTTAAGCATGCTTGGTGTAAGCTGTTCAACTGTCGCAAACATCAAGGATGTTTTTTAAATAACTGTATTTATTATTTACATTACTGTATTTCCATGGTTTCTGTGTGTAGTGTGAGGATCTTTGCTGATAATTTAGGTCGAAGTTACAACTTCAGTTAACTCAAATTGCATCTTATTCTTCAGAACGTAACCCAAGGACCACCTGTACAGTAAAGCATATGTGGGTATTGAATATACACCATTCTCTTCAACTGTTATACAAATAGTAACATTGTATGTAGATGCAATAAATAAATAAATTTACAGGTTTAAGTCATGTTTTTATTCATATTATAAAGAATGAACACATACAGTCGTGCTCATACATTTACATACCCTTTTCAAGATGTACAATGAGGAGGCACTTGAAGAAAAATGGGCTGCATGGTCGTGTCGCCAGAAGAAAGCCATTTCTGCGCAAAATGTCACAAAGTATTCCGCTTACATTACGCCAAACAGCACAGAGACAAGCCTCAAAACTTCTGGAACAAAGTAATTTGGAGTGATAAGACCAAAATTTAACTTTTTGGCCACTCGACCATGCAGCCCATTTTTCTTCAAGTGCCTCCTTATTGTGCATCTTGAAATAGCCACACCACATTTTTTTCCAGAGAATCCTGAAGTTATTTGTGGATTTTTCTTTGCATCTCGAACAATTTTCCTGGCAGTTGTGGCTGAAATCTTTGCCGGTCTACCTGAATCCCTCATTTTCCACTTCTTAATCAGCGTTTGAACACTGCTGATAGGCATTCTCAATTCCTTGGATATCTTTTTAAACCCCTTTCCTGTTTTATGCAGTTCAATTACCTTTTCTCGCAGATCCTTTGACAATTCTTTTGCCTTCCCCGTGACTCAGAATCCAGAAACATCTGTGCAGCGCTGGATGAAAGATGCAATGGTCTGTCAGAAGCCCAGAAACTCACTGACCTTTTATACACACATTAATTACAAACAGGTCACAGGTGAGGATTGGAACCTTGATTAGCCATTCAAACCTGTTTGTGTCAACTTTTGTGCATGTTATCAGATCAAAGTCACTGGGGTATGTAAACTTTTGATTAGGGTTATTTGGGTACTTTCTTTTGTCATTTTGATTTCAAAAGAGTAAACACAGTTGTTTGCCAATAAATAGCTTCACACACTTTAGTAAAGAGGAATGGTCCAAAAGTCCTCCAGACCGACGTGCAAGTCTGATCTGCAATTACAGTGAACGTTTTTGGTTGAGGTTATTGTTACCAAAAGAGGCTCAATGAGTTATTAAACATCGTAATTGTGGAATGGATTAAGCCGAGAAATCCAACAACGTACTTAAAATGATCCACTGGAAAAAAACGTTCAAACTCCAAATGTTTACAAAGCACATGGAAAAATAATTCTGATAGACATCTTAAACCTTATTATAAAAGGAGAAAATGGTACTCATCTAATAAAGGATGAATAAAGACGTCATTGACTTTTCTATTTTGTTATACGATATTTGAATACGGTCAAAAAGAACGGAATCAACACCAAACTATGAAGTAGCCCGAATGTAATGACTGGAAAGACTATCTTGAAAAACGTTCTAAACAGATAGCTACGGGATAAAGACAGGGCCACCACTCCCAAAATAGTCGACAGAGCTCCTTGCACGATTGGCCAACCTAAACGGGCCAAGGCATCCGTGGCTTTCCCATCGGCGTCCGTCTCGGGGATGGCGATGAACGCGTGGGAAATATGTGCGGAGAAATCCACGGAGAACCCGATGCACATGAGCAGGTTGATCATGGAAACGGAGTCCAGGTTGACACTCCACAGGGACATGACTGAGCAGACGGCCAACGCCACACATACGCAAGAACGCGGGCTGGGAATCAAGAGAAACGACACGAGTAGAACCACACCCCCCGCCACCAGGATGCTTTGTATAGTACTCGGTAAAATAACCGTGTATTGGTCGAAGTACACAAAAGCAGGATGATACACCAGTAGGTGAACTGGACACTCGTCTGCTACCCGCCTGAGTCCAGTCACCAGGTCTTTAGCCGACGCCTCGTTGCGCAGCTGAAGGAAAAAACGAGAGGCCTCAACCTTGTCGTTGGCAGACCGGTTGAAGTCCGAACTGAATTGGATAGGTCTTGAGATCCGTCGCTAAGGTTGTTCGCATTTGCGTAGCGCACAAAGGACCCGAACCAACCGAAGGTGTTGTTCACGTAGTCCAGGCTTTCAAAATTAGAAACGCACTTAAAGGGGAACATTATCACCAGACCTATGTAAGCGTCAATATATACCTTGATGTTGCAGAAAAAAGACCATATATTTTTTTAACCGATTTCCGAACTCTAAATGGGTGAATTTTGGCGAATTAAACGCCTTTCTATTATTCACTCTCGTGACGTCACATCGGGAAGCAATCTGTCATTTTCTCAAACACATTACAAACACCTAGTCAAATCAGCTCTGTTATTTTCCGTTTTTTCGACTGTTTTCCGTACCTTGGAGACATCATGCCTCGTCGGTGTGTTGTCGGAGGGTGTAACAACACGAACAGGGACGGATTCAAGTTGCACCAGTGGCCCAAAGATGCGAAAGTGGCAAGAAATTGGACGTTTGTTCCGCACACTTTACCGACGAAAGCTATGTTACGACAGAGATGGCAAGAATGTGTGGATATCCTGCGACACTCAAAGCAGATGCATTTCCAACGATAAAGTCAAAGAAATCTGCCGCCAGACCCCCATTGAATCTGCCGGAGTGTGTGAGCAATTCAGGGACAAAGGGCCTCGGTAGCACGGCAAGCAATGGCGGCAGTTTGTTCCCGCAGACGAGCGAGCTAAACCCCCTGGATGTCTTGGCTCACACCGAAGATGATCAAGAGAAGAATATCGACCCTAGCTTCCCTGGCCTGCTGACATGAGGGTATGTCTACAGAATATATTAATTGATGAAAATTGGGCTGTGTGCACTCTCAAAGTGCATGTTGTTGCCAAATGTATTTCATATGCTGTAAACCTAGTTCATAGTTGTTAGTTTCCTTTAATGCCAAACAAACACATACCAATCGTTGGTTAGAAGGCGATCGCCGAATTCGTCCTCGCTTTCTCCCGTGTCGCTGGCTGTCGTGTCGTTTTCGTCGGTTTCGTTTGCATCCGGTTCAAACCTATATGGCTCAATAGCTTCAGTTTCTTCTTCAGTTTCTTTTTCGCTACCTGCCTCCACACTACAACCATCCGTTTCAATACATGCGTAATCTGTTGAATCGCTTAAGCCACTGAAATCCGAGTCTGAATCCGAGCTAATGTCGCTATAGCTTGCTGTTCTTTCCGCCATGTTTGTTTGTGTTGGCTTCACTATGTGACGTCACAGGAAAATGGACGGGTGTTTATAACGATGGTTAAAATCAGGCACTTTGAAGCTTTTTTTAGGGATATTGCGTGATGGGTAAAATTTTGAAAAAAACTTCGAAAAATAAAATAAGCCACTGGGAACTGATTTTTAATGGTTTTAACCCTTCTGAAATTGTGATAATGTTCCCCTTTAAGGAGAGCTCTGCTGTCTTCCTGGTTCCAGTACGGAAAGGGCTGCTTTACTGCCACCATCACGTTGTAGTTGTCCTCTGAGAAATACTCACCCTGGTCGTCGTAGTAATGACGCATGTAGGACTCATCCAGAGCTAGGTTACGTAGATCCAGTCCTTCCTTTAGGGTGGTACAGCCGTAGATGCTAACTGCAAGGTAAACCGCGTAGATGACCCACACATGCAGTATGCCTTCGTGTATTTGTGGGTCAGAAATGGTGCGTAAAAACGCTCGAAAACGAGACTCATCAGTCCGGTTTCCTCTTTGCCTGTGGTTCGATCGTAGCTCCCGCCCACACAACACATATCCAAGCATTTCGAGGAGGAATCCTCCGGGACCACGGCACAGGTCAGCCAATGCCTGTTCCCCGCTTCCCTCCGTCCGTCGAGAGCCATGCAAGCCCCCAGGAAGTTGAGTTTAATATATCTATATGTATACAAACCCCGTTTCCATATGAGTTGGGAAATTGTGTTAGATGTAAACATAAACGGAACACAATGATTTGCAAATCATTTTCAACCCATATTCAGTTGAATATGCTACAAAGACAACAGATTTGATGTTCGAACTGATAAACATTTTTTTTTTTGCAAATAGTCATTAACTTTAGAATTTGATGCCAGCAACAGGTGACAAAGAAGTTGGGAAAGGTGGCAATAAATACTGATAAAGTTGAGGAATGCTCATCAAACACTTATTTGGAACATCCCACAGGTGAACAGGCTAATTGGGAACAGGTGGGTGCCATGATTGGGTATAAAAGTAGATTCCATGAAATGCTCAGTCATTCACAAACATGGGGCGAGGGTCACCACTTTGTCAACAAATGCGTGAGCAAATTGTTGAACAGTTTAAGAAAAACTTTTCTCAACCAGCTATTGCAAGGAATTTAGGGATTTCACCATCTACGGTCCGTAAAAGGGTTCAGAGAATCTGGAGAAATCACTGCACGTAAGCTGTACTGCATCAACAAGCGACATCAGCATACTTGCCAACCCTGAGACCTCTGATTTCGGGAGGTGGCGGGGGGTGTGGTTGGGGGCGTGGTTAAGAGGGGAGGAGTATACAGCTAGAATTCACCAAGTCAAGTATTCCATATATATATATATATATATATATATATATATATATATATATATATATATATATATATATATATGTATATGTATATAAAATAAAATAAAATAAATACTTGAATTTCAGTGTTCATTTATTTACACATATACACACACATAACACTCATCTACTCATTGTTGAGTCAAGGGTTGAATTGTCCATCCTTGTTCTATTCTCTGTCACTATTTTTCTAACCATGCTGAACATCCTCTCTGATGATGCATTGCTGTGTGGCACGCACAAAAGTGCTTTCATCAAATGCACTAGAGTCTGGAATCTTCCATCTCTCCCTGGCATGGCCCAAAACCGGCCAATCCTTGCTTCCTGAGAAAGATCTTCACTGCCAAGCACTTGGTAGTCCACTACTTCTTCCCGGAGGCTATCCAGGTCCAATCGCAGCTGCGGCTTGGAACTTACAAGCGTATTTCTTCATCTTACTCGTCGTCGGCGTCGCCACGGCTGTATCTTCCTCGTTCTTCGGCTTCGTCTCCTTGTTGTGTGCGCAGTTGTGCACTGCACTCTCTTAAAGCCCTAGATGTTATTTTCACATATGCATGTACAGTAGATGGCAGTATTGTCCTGTTTAAGAGTGTCACAACATTGCTGTTTACGGCAGACAAACTGCTTTACGGTAGACGAAAACGTGACTGCTGTTGTTGTGTGTTGTTACCGCGCTGGGAGGACGTTAATGAAACTGCCTAACAATAAACCCACATAAGAAACCAAGAACTCGCCCTCCATCATTCTACAGTTATAACGTGATTGGGCAGGCACGCTGTTTATATCGTGGGAAAGCGGACGTGAAAAAAGGCTGTCCTCACTCAAGTCCGCATGGAGCTGGAGGGGGCGTGGCCTCCAGCTCCGCCTGAATTTCGGGAGATTTTCGGGAGAAAATTTGTCCCGGGAGGTTTTCGGGAGAGGCGCTGAATTTCGGGAGTCTCCCAGAAATCCGGGAGGGTTGGCAAGTATGGACATCAGTGTGGAAAGGATATCACCACATGGGCTCAGGAACACTTCAGAAACCCACTGTCAGTAACTACAGTTGGTCGCTACATCTGTAAGTGCAAGTTAAAACTCTCCTATGCAAGGCGAAAACCGTTTATCAACAACACCCAGAAACACCGTCGGCTTCGCTGGGCCTGAGCTCATCTAAGATGGACTGATACAAAGTGGAAAAGGATTCTGTGGTCTGACGAGTCCACATTTCAAATTGTTTTTGGAAACTGTGGACGTCGTGTCCTCCGGACCACAGAGGAAAAGAACCATCCGGATTGTTCTAGGCGCAAAGTTGAAAAGCCAGCATCTGTGATGGTATGGGGCTGTATTAGTGCCCAAGACATGGGTAACTTACACACCTGTGAAGGCGCCATTAATGCTGAAAGGTACATACAGGTTTTGGAGCAACATATGTTGCCATCCAAGCAACGTTACCATGGACGCCCCTGCTTATTTCAGCAAGACAATGCCAAGCCACGTGTTACATCATAGTAAAAGAGTGCGGGTACTAGACTGGCCTGCCTGTAGTTCAGACCTGTCTACCATTGAAAATGTGTGGTGCATTATGAAGCCTAAAATAGCACAAGGGAGACCCCCGGACTGTTGAACAACTTAAGCTGTACATCAAGCAAGAATGGGAAAGAATTCCACCTGAGAAGCTTCAAAAATGTGTCTCCTCAGTTCCCAAACGTTTACTGAGTGTTGTTAAAAGGAAAGGCCATGTAACACAGTGGTGAACATGCCCTTTCCCAACTACTTTGGCACGTGTTGCAGCCATGAAATTCTAAGTTAATTGTACAGGGTTACAGAACAGGAACGCTGATGGGTCGCCACATCTCGAGATATCTAGCAACAGAGGGGAGGGGGGGGCCAAAACTGAACTTTATCAACACGTTACATTCTTTTTCCTTCTTCCCCACCATCAATAGGTTCACTCGAGTCACAGATGCCTCAAAAACAATAATCGATAACATTATTACTAACATCCGTAATACAAAGCTCGTGACAGGGGTGGTGCAATCCGATATCACAGACCACTTTCCCATTATACTATTCTTTGACTCTGGCAAAACTCCCTCCTCCCCACCTCCTAAAGGTAAAACCAAAATACTCAACAATACAACTCTACTACACCTAAATAATAATCTGCTTGCCAGGAAATGGGACTCTGTGTTTAATTGCACCTGTCCTGATGCTGCATATGAACATCTGATTAAAATGATTCAGGATGCTATTCAGGAAACAATCCCTGAAAAAATTATCAAAAATCATACCTCAGAAAAAAATCCCTGGATTACAAGGGGGATCTTAAAGTCCATCAGACAAAAGAATAAACTCTACAAATGTTATATTTCGAACCCTACTACTGTCAACAAAGAAAAATACACAAATTATAGAAATAAATTAACTCATATTATCAGGAAAAGTAAGCGCAACTATTATTCTGAACTATTACAAGCATCGCAGGGGGATTGTAGGAGAACATGGAACGTGTTGAATACTGTTCTCAACAAGGGACATAAGGCCCCTGTTGTTCCGGATACAGGGTCAAATAGGGCTGATCTTGCCAATAGTTTTAATAAATTTTTTGCTTCTATTGGGGAAAACCTATCCAGTAAAATAGGTCAACCTCCAGGGTATTCCTTTAAAGAATTTTTATCAGGCAGCTACCCTAGCTCCTTTTTCATGCAGCCAACCGACATCAATGAGCTTTATACGATCATTATGGACCTAAAGTCATCACATACAGCTGGAGTGGACGGGATATGTAGCAAAATCTTGAAAGCCATAGCAAATGTGATCATAAATCCTCTCTGTCACTGTATAAACCTGTCACTTAGTGCTGGCATTGTACCCAAAATGTCCAAAGTGGCAAAAATAATCCCAATTTTTAAATCAGGTGATAAAAATAATATGAACAATTATAGGCCAATTTCAATTTTACCAACATTTTCAAAAATATTTGAGAAAGTGGTCTATAACCGACTGAATGGCTTTCTGGAAAAACTAAATATCCTTGTCCCCTCCCAATATGGTTTTCGTAAAAAAAGCACCACCTGTATGGCTATACTCGACCTTTTGGAAAAGGTCAATGACTGTATTGAAGAAGGAAAATGCGGTATTGGCATTTTTTTGGATCTATCCAAGGCCTTTGACACAATAGACTTTGAGATCTTATTGTATAAACTATATCACTATGGTGTCAGAGGGGTACCTCTCGATTGGTTCCGCTCTTACCTATACGGAAGGCAGCAATGTGTATGCGTCAATGATCACAATTCACCCTGTATGACCATAAATTATGGGGTTCCCCAGGGATCCATCTTGGGGCCTCTCCTCTTTATCCTATACATAAATGATTTTGTAAACTCCTCCGAAACTTTTCATAAAATAATTTTTGCTGACGATACAAATTTGTTTACCTCACACAGGAGCCTACACGATCTACAAGTAACTGTCAATTCAGAGCTTGTGAAAGTAGATTCCTGGTTCAAATGCAATAAGCTCTCACTTAATGTAAATAAAACAAATTTTATTCTATTTCGATCTAATAAAAACCGGACAAATACTGAGCACTGCCATATCAACATCAATGGGCAGGAAATACAGAGAGTGTACTCCACAAAATTCCTGGGGGTCATCATTGACGAATACCTCAATTTCAAATGTCACATTAGCCATCTGTTAAACAAATTATCCAAATATGTTGGCCTGTTCTTTCACCTTCGTCATTATCTTCCTCTTTATGCTCTACTCACACTATATAAAACTCTCTTTGAACCACATCTAAACTACTGTAATGTCATCTGGTGTAACACCTTCCCTACCTACCTCCACAAATTAGAATCTATGCAAAAGAAAATTATACGGGCCCTGTCATGGTCCAAGTTTAATGCCCCCACTCGACATCTATTCCATAATTATCATCTCTTAAGACTGACAGAGTTCAATATTTATCAAAATGCTTGTTTAACCTATCAAGTCATTTACAGTCTGAATTTAAGGCTCTGTAGCTTGGTTCCTATCTACCATCCCCAGCATGCCCACAACACTCGTAACTTAGATTTGATATCAGGGAAACATCGTTTACTGGATTGTACCGCTCGAAGTGTTGTATGCAGGGGACCAAAGATTTGGAACCGGCTTAATGAGAACCTCAAGATGCTGTATCCATTCTCCAACTTCAAAAATAAACTAAAAACTTATCTATTAACCACCTATATTTAATGCCTCATGTAGGGTAGACTACTGTTGGGTTTTGCATGGTTGAATGAATGTATGTATGTATGTGTATGCTTGCTTTAGTACTATTATCTTGTGTTAATCATATAGCGTTGTTTATTGTTGTTGTACTTGCTACCACGTTCCATCATTCCATGTATATTCCATCATTTCATGTATATTCTATCCTCTGGACCCCCTGTCAAAAGCTTCTTCTAGCTTATTTGGGGGACCCTTTCACATACCAACATCTTTAAATGATGATATTTTACTACTATTGTATTTGTTATATGGTATTGTGAATAAAAAAACTTGAAAAAAAAAAAAAAAAAAAATGATGGTGGGCCGCAGCTCTCAGGCGCTGCCTAGCCGTCCATCACCCCTATGGGATTTGCGTCGAGGGCGTTAGATTGGGGGTGGGGTATGTTGTGTGTGGCGTATTATTTATATGTTGTCTGTCTATCTGTGTTGGCCCTGCGATGAGGTGGCGACTTGTCCAGGGCGTACCCCGCCTTCTGCCTGAATGCAGCTGAGATAGGCTCCGGCACCCACCCCAAAAGAGACAAGCGGTAGAAAATGGATGGATGGATATAGTCGAGGTTTCTGTAGTTTATCCGTTATACCAGGGGTTTCCAAAGTTTTTGATATTTTTTATTTTAAAAACCAATACAATATATGTATTAAAAACATATATACATTTAGGCCTCCACTCAGGCTTGATCCTAAAGGGTTTTGGTCCAAAAAAATCTTAAAAATGTTTCATTATTCAGTATTATTTTTTTATTATTATTCAAGTTTTAAATCTCTTGATCAACATTAGGTCGATCTGTCAATATAACGTTTTTAAATATTTAAGTTGTATGCTCTTTTTGTCAAAGAAAAACGTTTTTTTAATGGAAAAAACACAAAATATGCAATATCAGCAGTTTTAACCCCTGGTCTATCCTGGGTTTTGTGAAGATACGATTGTGTTCCATACACACATGTAATCGAGGACTCTTAATCAATAAAGTATGATAGAGGTTGAAGAAATTACTGGCAAAATATTGCCTCAGCAACACCCAGGTGTAGCTCAATGGTTAAGACTGCTGCTTCTCACCCGGTACTACTGGGTTCAGATCCATAACTTGGAAGATGTTGTTTTTTTGTTTTGCTTCGATCATAGTTCACTGATAACATTTGTATAGAAGCGAAAACTTAACTGAAATGGGAGCTAGTATAGCTCAATGGTCAGCACTGTGGGCTCCTAATACAAGGGTAGTGAGTTCAAATCCCATACATGGAATAGTTTTGGTTCGGTTCGGAGAGGTTCGGTTCGGAGAAGTTCGGTTCGGAGAGATGCGGTTCGGTTGGTAAACATGTGGTTCGGAGAAGTTCGGTTCGGAGAGATGCGGTTCGGTTCGGAGAGGAGGCCGTTGTTTGACTTAATCTTTTTGGGAAAACCATGTCGGGGTATTAAGTCATTCACAAGCCATTTAATTACTGATTTTGTAAGTTTGCGAATTGGTGCCGTCTGCCAAAATTATGAAGCAGGGTGGGCATTAAAAATGGCAGACAGAAAAGCGAGGAATCAAGATCAACCTGAATGAGTGTGTGCGAGTGAGTGTAATTCCTGAGGTGGGTGGGACTAAGAGTACAAAGTTAATAAAAAAGAGCATGGAATAGGTTTGGTTCGGTTCGGAGAGATGCGGTTCGGAGAGTTTCGGTTTGAAGAGATGCGTTTCGGAGAGTTTCGGTTCGGAGAGATGCGGTTCGGAGAGATGCGGTTCGGAGAGATGCAGTTCGGAGAAGTTCGGTTCGGAAAGATGCGGTTCGGTTGGTAAACATGTGGTTCGGTTCAGAGAGAGGTTCACTGATAACATTTGTATATAAGCGAAAACTTAACTATATTTGGAGCTAGTATAGCTCAATGGTCAGCACTGTGGGCTCCTAACACAGGGGTAGTGAGTTCAAATCCCATGCATGGAATAGGTTCGGTTCGGAGAGACGCGGTTCGGAGAGACGCGGTTCGGAGAGACGCGGTTCGGAGAGTTTCGGTTTGGAGAAGTTCGGTTCGGAGAGATGCGGTTCGGTTGGTAAACATGTGGTTCGGAGAAGTTTGGTTCAGAGAGATTCGGTTCGGAGAGGAGGCCGTTGTTTGACCTAATCTTTTTGGGGAAACCATGTCGGGTTATTAAGTCATTCACAAGCCATTTAATTACTGATTTTGTAAGTTTGCGAATTGGTGCCGCCTGCCAAAATTATGAAGCAGGGTGGGCATTAAAAATGGCAGACAGAAAAGCGAGGAATCAAGATCAATCTGAATGAGTGTGTGCGAGTGAGTGTAATTCCTGAGGTGGGTGGGACTAAGAGTACAAAGTTAATAAAAAAGAGCGTTGACCAATGACCTCTCCTGGGTACTATTAAAATAAAATAGGCTAATTGTAATTGGATTAAAAAAAAAGTTTATTAAATAATTATTTTAACATTACATGGGAGAGGTGACACAATAAAATAGATGTCACCTTCAGATGGTTTTGTAAATTACACATCAACTCAACCAGGATTCAAACCCAGCACCCTTCAACTTGAGTCAACAGTCTTAACCACTGGGCTACCCTGGCTCTTGTGGAGTCAGTATTTTTATTTGTACACAAATGTAATCGAGGACTCCTGGCTCAGTAAAGTATGATGAGGTAGAACAAAATACCAGCAACCAGAGTGGGGTTCGAACCCAGTACCTTTCCTTCCAAGTCAGCAGTCTTAAACACTGGGCTATCCTCTGCCTTGCGAAGAGTAGAATTATTTCCATACACAAATGTTATCTACGACCCCTGGCTCGCTAAAGTATGATGAGGTAGAACAAAATGACATCAACCAGAGTGGGGTTCGAACCCAGTACCTTTCATTCCGAGTCAGCAGTGTTAACCCCTGGTCTATCCTGGGTTTTGTGAAGATACGATTGTGTTCCATACACACATGTAATCGAGGACTCCTAATCAATAAAGTATGATAGAGGTTGAACAAATTGCTGTCAAAATATTGCCTCAGCAACACCCAGGATAGCTCAGTGGTTAAGACTGCTGCTTCTCACCCGGTACTACTGGGTTCAGATCCATAACTTGGAAGATGTGGTTTTGTCTTAATCATAGTTCACTAACTACATGTGATTTGATGTGGAGAGTGGAGTATCTTAGTCACCATTTGATTGGCAGCAGTTAACGGGTTATGTTTAAAAGCTCATACCAGCATTCTTCCCTGCTTGGCACTCAGCATCAAGGGTTGGAATTGGGAGTTGAATCACCAAAAATGATTTCCAGGCGCGGCGCCGCTGCTGCCCACTGCTCCCCTCACCTCCCAGAGGGTGAACCAGGGGATGGGTCAAATGCAGACGACAAATTTCATTACACCTAGTGTGTGTGTGACAATCATTGGTACTTTAACTTAACACATACAAACTGTAGCACACAAAAAAGCACATTTAATAAAAAAAACGTTATTATGGTCTTACCTTTACTTAGAAATTAAGTCCATGCGCCGCAACTAAAGCCCTCACTTAAACTGCAAGATTGAATCTATTTAAAAAAGTGTAACCGAGGGTTTATAAATGTTGCCTATACTGTATGAAACTACAAAATAACAAACACGGAGGCTCCAGTTTACACGAGGACCACTTTATTTACATTCTTTCAAAAACCTCTGCAACGTGACATCACTTCCGCTCTTAGCGCCTTCAAAATAAGAGCTCAAGGCATATACTGTATAACAGCGCATAACAGGAACTTAACATCACAAAGAGGAAAGCCCCTGAAAATAGGTTACAAAAGTTATTTAATAAGAAGCCAAAAAGTGCAAAAACAATAATGTTCGTGTTGGAGGAGTTGTGAATTAGGTTACCTAATGTTGTGGCCCTGCAGTCATTCACAACTCCTCCAACACCAACATTATTGTTTTTGCACTTTTTAGCTTCTTATGAAATAATTTTTGAAAATAGATTCAATCTTGCACGTGGAAAGTTTAAGTGTGGGCTTTAGTTGATATAACAATTCTACAGCGGGGGTGCAGGAGGCGAGCCTCAGCCAGTGCGTCTTTTGCAGCCGTTTTATGATCGCTCAGCACAAGAAATACTTTACACACATACAGTGGTTGACAAAATACACTGTACATTATATGCCTCAGCTAACTAAACTATGGAAATGTATAATATAGTTCATATAGCAATACAGTCTCACTGCACAGCAGGCCAGCAGTTAGCCGAGTCATTGCGCAATCCATGTTGCGGCACTGAGTGACGTGCCTCAACTGGCTGCTGATCACCGCACCGTCTCTTCTCAGTATTTGAACGGCAAATGTGAAAATTCTGCGATTGTGAATAAAAATAATCTAAACCTGGTGAAGTTAAATGGAAAATAACTGTATAGTATTTTCACTGGATACATATAACAATTTAATTTTTTTTTTTTCTTTTTACTTTTTTTTTCTTTCCATGATGGCCCTGCCTCACCTGCCTCTAGTGACTGCACGTCACTGATATACAGTATATATATATTAGGGATGTCCAATAATGGCTTTTTGCCGATATCCAATATTGTCCAACTCTTTAATTACCGATATTGATATCAACCGATACTGATATATACAGTCGTGGAATTAACACATTATTATGCCTAATTTGGACAACTAGGTATGGTGAAGATAAGGTCCTTTTTATTAAAAATTTATAAAATAAAATAAGATCAATAAATTAAAAACATTTTCTTGAATAAAAAATAAAGTAAAACAATATAAAAACAGTTACATATAAACTAGTAATTAATGAAAATGAGTAATAATAATAATAATAATAACTGGGATTTATATAGCACTTTTCTAAGTACCCAAAGTCGCTTTACATGTAGAACCCATCATTCATTCACATCTGGTGGTGGTAAGCTACTTTCATAGCCACAGCTGCCCTGGGGTAGACTGACGGAAGCGTGGCTGCAATTTGCGCCAACGGCCCCTCCGACCACCACCTATCATTCATCATTCAATTCACCGGTGTGAGTGGCACCGGGGGCAAAGGGTGAAGTGTCCCGCCCAAGGACACAACGGCAGCGATTTTTTGGATGGTAAGAGGCAGGGAGCGAACCTGCAACCCTCAGGTTTCTGGCACGGTTGCTCTACCCACTACGCCATGCCGCCCCAAGTAAAATTAACTGTTAAAGGTTAGTACTATTAGTGGACCAGCAGCACGCACAATCATGTGTGCTTACGCCGGACTGTATCCCTTGCAGACTGTATTGATATATATTGTTATATAATGTAGGAACCAGAATATTAATAACAGAAAGAAACAACCCTTTTGTGTGAATGAGTGTAAATGGGGGAGGGAGTTTTTTTTGGGTTGGTGCACTAATTGTAAGTGTAGCTTGTGTTTTTTATGTTGATTTAACAAAAACAAATAAAATAAAAAAAGTAAAAAACGATACCTATACTAAAAAAAACGATACCGATCATTTCCGATATTACAATTTAAAGCATTTAATATATATATATATATATATATATATATATATATATATATATATATATATATATATATATATATATATATATATATATATATATATATATATATATATATATATACACAGGTAAAAGCCAGTAAATTAGAATATTTTGAAAAACTTGATTTATTTCAGTAATTGCATTCAAAAGGTGTAACTTGTACATTATATTTATTCATTGCACACAGACTGATGCATTCAAATGTTTATTTCATTTAAGTTTGATGATTTGAAGTGGCAACAAATGAAAATCCAAAATTCCGTGTGTCACAAAATTAGAATATTACTTAAGGCTAATACAAAAAAGGGATTTTTAGAAATGTTGGCCAACTGAAAAGTATGCAAATGAAAAATATGAGCATGTACAATACTCAATACTTGGTTGGAGCTCCTTTTGCCTCAATTACTGCGTTAATGCGGCGTGGCATGGAATCGATGAGTTTCTGGCACTGCTCAGGTGTTATGAGAGCCCAGGTTGCTCTGATAGTGGCCTTCAACTCTTCTGCATTTTTGGGTCTGGCATTCTGCATCTTCCTTTTCACAATACCCCACAGATTTTCTATGGGGCTAAGGTCAGGGGAGTTGGCGGGCCAATTTAGAACAGAAATACCATGGTCCGTAAACCAGGCACGGGTAGATTTTGCGCTGTGTGCAGGCGCCAAGTCCTGTTGGAACTTGAAATCTCCATCTCCATAGAGCAGGTCAGCAGCAGGAAGCATGAAGTGCTCTAAAACTTGCTGGTAGACGGCTGCGTTGACCCTGGATCTCAGGAAACAGAGTGGACCGACACCAGCAGATGACATGGCACCCCAAACCATCACTGATGGTGGAAACTTTACACTAGACTTCAGGCAACGTGGATCCTGTGCCTCTCCTGTCTTCCTCCAGACTCTGGGACCTCGATTTCCAAAGGAAATGCAAAATTTGCTTTCGTCAGAAAACATGACTTTGGACCACTCAGCAGCAGTCCAGCTGGGCTCTCATAACACCTGAGCAGTGCCAGAAACTCATCGACTCCATGCCACGCCGCATTAACCCAGTAATTGAGGCAAAAGGAGCTCCAACCAAGTATTGAGTATTGTACATGCTCATATTTTTCATTTTCATACTTTTCAGTTGGCCAACATTTCTAAAAATCCCTTTTTTGTATTAGCCTTAAGTAATATTCTAATTTTGTGACACACGGAATTTTGGATTTTCATTTGTTGCCACTTCAAATCATCAAAATTAAATGAAATAAACATTTGAAAGAATCAGTCTGTGTGCAATGAATAAATATAATGTACAAGTTACACCTTTTGAATGCAATTACTGAAATAAATCAAGTTTTTCAAAATATTCTAATTTACTGGCTTTTACCTGTATATGCATATATATATATATATATATATATATATATATATATATATATATATATATATATATATATATATATATATATATAGACCAAACCCGGGCTTCACGGTGGAAGAGGGGTTAGTGCATCTGCCTCACAATACGAAGGTCCTGAGTAGTCTTGGGTTCAATCCCGGGCTCGGGATCTTTCTGTGTGGAGTTTGCATGTCCTCCCCGTGACTGCGTGGGTTCCCTCCGGGTACTCCGGCTTCCTCCCACTTCCAAAGACATGCACCTGGGGATAAGTTGATTGGCAACACTAAATTGGCCCTAGTGTGTGGATGTGAGTGTGAATGTTGTCCGTCTATCTGTGTTGGCCCTGTGATGAGGTGGCGACTTGTCCAGGGTGTATACCCCGCCTTCCGCCCGATTGTAGCTGAGATAGGCTCCAGCGCCCCCCGCGACCCCAAAGGGAATAAGCGGTAGAAAATGGATGGATGGATGGATAGACCAAACCCCAAACCGGGTGGCATTTGTGAAACTCAAGCACCTAATATAAACAGGTGTGTCCCTTTCCAAATCAAGTCCTACCAGCAAAATGTTATCCCATTTTGGGAAAAAAAAACCTGTTAGATAACTAAATATGGAAAAAGTGAACTGCTGTACATATATAGTTTCAAAATACTATAATAATGATTATGTAGAGATGAATACCTTACTACCAATAGAAGTTTGGCTAACTCAGGAATGCAGATCCAATACTTGTCTCCCTGTGACCTTTGGTCTGACACGCCAATTGTGTTTTTCTCCCGAGGAAAGATAACTGTTACGTCACACCTGCGTTTGAAGATTATCGGTGACGTCACCGCGGGCGGAAGTTGCGCGGCGCAGTGTGTGCGCAGGCTGGCACGGCTAAGGACGGGAGTCACCAGGCGTCTGCTGCTCAAATAAAACCTCCCAAAACAACACCCGTTGCGTCCAACAAACGAACATTACATTGGAATATGGATGACGACGTGTTGACGACTCTGAAACTGTTGATAATAGGCGAGAGCGGAGTGGGGAAGTCCAGGTTTGTTGTCTCTTGCGCTAGCTAGCTAGCCCGCTAGCTTAGTCTGTTGACGTTGATGTGTAAAGTTTTGTTAGCACTGTTTTTTCCCAACAGCAGATTCGACACACACTTGTTATGATTAAATCA
The DNA here is from genome assembly GCF_033978685.3 of Nerophis lumbriciformis. Taxonomy (NCBI): domain Eukaryota; kingdom Metazoa; phylum Chordata; class Actinopteri; order Syngnathiformes; family Syngnathidae; genus Nerophis; species Nerophis lumbriciformis. The sequence goes on along the minus strand of NC_084550.2, from coordinate 19,812,793 downwards.
CGATCGACGTGAATTTATTCACATATATTTTATTTTGCTATTACTTCAGCTGATGCCCTCCTCCCCCATTTGTTTTGAAAGTCTCCTGTTACAATAGGAAGTGTTATGTCAACTCACAAAAGCTGTTTTTTAATTAACAGCCTTCTCCTGAGATTCACCGAGGACACTTTCGACCCAGAACAGTCTGCAACAATAGGTTTCCTTTCCTCACACAAGTTGTCCATGATTGTGTTAATTACTTCTAAAAAATATATTTTAATCTTTCCTCCATATTCCTCCCTCTCGCCGGGAAA
>NC_084550.2:19802500-19807500 GCF_033978685.3 Nerophis lumbriciformis | reverse complement strand
TTTAAATCAAGTCAAAAACGTAGCATGCTAGCTCACTCCACAATACATTCGTTAGCATAATAAAGTCAGGTTGAAAGAAAGTTTTTTTTACCGTTTTTTTCCGGGCTATAGAGCGCACCGGTGTTTAAGCCGCACCCACCAGATTTTTAGAAGAAAACAATTTTTTTTTTAACATATATTAGCCGCAGAAATATTTTATGAACGTATACCTTAATTGTTTCCAACCGGTACCGGTAACACGGCAGTAAAACGGCGGGTCAAACAAAACAGAAGTCATCGTCATGGACACTAGCTGTGAAAGCTAGCTCTCTTTTATCCAGGACTACCACGAGCTAATGCAACAACATTTCGTTCTCATCTGCACTGTAAAGTTCAAATTTGAATTCACGAAACTGAAACAAAACAGAATTCTAAGTTAATGATACTAACACTATGGACGAACACTTCCGGGTCAAGGCACGAAACAGGAACTACATTGTCAGACAGCAGCTCTGGCACTGATAGAACTCGTCTAGGGATGCTTTAAATGCTTTAAAATGTAATATCGGAAATTATCGGTATCGGTTTCAAAATTATCGGTATCGGTTTCAAAAAGTAAAATTCATGACTTTTTAAAACGCCACTGTGTACACGGACGTAGGGAGAAGTACAGAGCGGCAATAAACCTTAAAGGCACTGCCTTTGCGTGCCGGCCCAATCACATAATATCTACGGCTTTTCACACACCCTAGTGAATGCCAGGCATACTTGGTCAACAACCATACAGGTCACACTGAGGGTGGCCGTATAAACAACTTTAACACTGTTACAAATATGCGCCACACTGTGAACCCACACCAAACAAGAATGACAAACACATTTTGGGAGAACATCCGCACCGTAACACAACATAAACACAACAGATCAAATACCCAGAACCCCTTGCAGCACTAACTCTTCCGGGACACTACAATATACAGCCCCCACCTCAACCCCGCCCACCTCAACCTCCTCATGCTCTCTCAGGGAGAGCATGTCCCAAATTCCAAGCTGCTGTTTTGAGGCATGTTAAAAAAAATAATGCACTTTGTGACTTCAATAATAAATATGGCAGTGCCATGTTGGCATTTTTTTTCCATAACTTGAGTTGATTTATTTTGGAAAACCGTGTTACATTGTTTAATGCATCCAGTGGGGCATCACAACAAAATTAGGCATAATAATGTGTTAATTCCACGACTGTATATATCGGTATCGGTTAAAATCGGAATCGGTAATTAAGAGTTGGACAATATCGGGATATCGGCAAAAAAACATTATCGGACATCTCTAAACTCGTCCAAAATACATGACACGCCTTTCCAGTGTCTAGGTCGGCGTAACATTAAAGTTGTTTGTTGAATACAAAACATTACGGCCATGAGCGAAGAAAAATCCATAAATTGGCCGCACCTTTTCATTAGCCGAAGGGCTCAAAGTGTTGGAAAAAAATACGGTAGTGAATGTGATTGCTTCTCCTTCGAGCAGATGAACAAGAAGAAGTGAGAAGGATGACATGTCATACGTCATGTTGTGTTCATAAAGAATTTAGGTTGCATTTTTTTTTTAATGCACAGTATATTTTTGGACATATCAATACTGTCAGTACGACATGACGATGAATTGTTTTAGCATTGTTTATCTATTTTTTTATTTTATTTTTTTTTACAGTATATGATGTTACCAAGCGGGACACCTTCACCAAGCTGGAAAACTGGCTGAACGAACTGGAAACCTACACAACTCGCAATGATATCGTCAAGATGCTCGTTGGGAACAAGATTGATCGGGTGAGTGTGATCCAACCGTCTGCCCACACGGTGCTCGTAGAGGTTGATGTGCATTGCAGTGCTTTATATGTTGTTGCATTTTGCTTTGCAGGATGACCATGAAGTAGACCGCAATGAAGGCCTGAAGTTTGCAAGAAAACACTCCATGCTTTTTATTGGTGAGTGTCCATGTTGGAGTTCAATCGGACGTCTCTTGATTGTGCAGGTGCATCTCAGTAAATGACGATCGGCGCCAAAAAGTGATACATATATATATATATATATATATATATATATATATATATATATATATATATATATATATATATATATATATATATATATATATATATATATATATATATATATATATATATATATACACACACACACACATATGTATATATACAGTCATGGTCAAAAGTTGACATACACTTGTAAAGAACATAATGTCATGGCTGTCATGAGTTTCCAATAGTTTCTACAACTCTTGTTTTTTGTGATAGAGTGATTGGAGCACATACTTGTTGGTCACAAAAAAAACATTCATGAAGTTTGGTTCTTTTATGAATTTATTATGGGTCTCCTGAAAATGTGAGCAAATGTGTTGGGTCAAAAGTATACATACAGCAATGTTAATATTTGCTTACATGTCTCTTGGCAAGTTTCACTGCAATAAGGCGCTTTTGGTAGCCATCCACAAGCTTCTGCATGAATTTTTGACCACTCCTCTTGACAAAATTGGTGCAGTTCAGCTAAATGTGTTGGTTTTCTGACATGGACTTGTTTCTTCAGCATTGTCCTCACGTTTAAGTCAGGACTTTGGGAAGGCCATTCTAAAACCTTCATTCTAGCCTGATTTAGCCATTCCTTTACCACTTTTGACGTGTGTTTGGGGTCATTGTCCTGTTGGAACACCCAACTGTGCCCAAGACCCAACCTCCGGGCTGATGAATTTAGGTTGTCCTGAAGAATTTGGAGGTAATCCTCCTTTTTCCTTGTCCCATTTACTCTCTGTAAAGCACCAGTTCCATTGGCAGCAAAACAGGCCCAGAGCATAACACTACCACCACCATGCTTGGTGATAGGAATGGTGTTCCTGGGATTAAAGGCCTCACCCTTTCTCCTCCAAACATATTGCTGGGTATTGTGGCCAAACAGCTCAATTTTTGTTTCATCTGACATCACATGGACAAAGATAAGACCTTCTGGAGGAAAGTTCTGTGGTCAGATGAAACAAAAATTGAGCTGTTTGGCCACAATACCCAGCAATATGTTTGGAGGAGAAAAGGTGAGGCCCTTAATCCCAGGAACACCACGCCTACCGTCAAGCATGGTAGCCAGAAGCTTGTGGATGGCTACCAAAAGCGCCTTATTACAGTGAAACTTGCCAAGGGACATGTAAGCAAATATTAACATTGCTGTATGTATACTTTTGACCCAGCACATTTGCTCACATTTTCAGTAGACCCATAATAAATTCATAAAAGAAGCAAACTTCATGAATGTTTTTTGTGACCAACAAGTATGTGCTCCAATCACTCTATCACAAAGAAATAAGAGTTGTAGAAATAATTGGAAACTCAAGACAGCCATGACATTATGTTCTTTACAAGTGTATGTCAACTTTTGACCACGACTGTATACTTACATCATGTATATAAAACCCTAATGGAGGTATTTGGATGTTTTTTTTAGTGACACTATAAGCATAATTGATTGGCTCCCATAGGTTCCATTCTTACCAGACTTTTGATCGCATTTAATATTTAGAATGCATTTGAAAAAATTTAATAAAATCAATCCGTCGTCATGTCTTTCATAATGATTGTGAACGATACGCAACATTCCAAAAAAAAAAAGTGCAGTTCCTGTCAGGTTCAAACACTGGTGACATCTATTAAACAAGACAAGAAGCAAGGAATTAAACAGAGACAGAATTAAATTTGGCTCAATTGAGGAGAGACGTCTGGAATGTACTCTTTGAACAGTCTCACCACTCTCTGACGAAAGATTTTACTCCTCTTTTATTTGGACTTTCCCTGATTACATGGCAACAGCTGTTTCTAAGGGACCGGGGGTCATAAACGGCCATCGCCTTTGATTACAAACTGTTCAAAGAAAAGGTCGCCTGGTCCTGCTTGCTCTCCACTTTGTAGTTCTCGGGTGAAGACAAAATGCTTCTGTGGATTACAATACATCAAAGAAACAGAACACCTTCATGTTGCTTACCATCCTACACAGTGGAGTTTTACAAGCCTTCTTCTTGGTAGGATCAAAGACAGCTTTTGTCCTCTCGCCGGGAACTCATGGCAACACAAAGTTTTGTGATAACTTAGATACAATTATTCTGACAGTTCCCCTTTAGGCTGTCCTCATGAAAACATATTCTCCAGATGTAATGTGCATTTTGTCCAATCAGAAGGGGGGGGGGGGGGGGGGGAAGACACTGGAAGAAATTTAACACGGGAGAGTAAAGAACTTCATGTTTAAAAATATGAGATAATGTCGCACATTTTTTATGACACAACCCAAAGTGGTCAGTTTTAATCATCCACACAATAACTGAAGCCACAGTTTTTCCTAAAGCTCTGTTGTTATGTAAAAAAATCGTAAGTTTGGTGTGGAAATAAGGCCAAAACCCATAAAGAAATATGTATTTAAAAATATCAGTGTTCATATTTAATTTTCCTATGAGACCATTTTAAAGGCTAAGTACGTTTTTGATGTTTTTTTTGCCCATTAGAGTGGAGACTTTCCCTTCCTTTTGTTCATTTGTGGAAGCATCTTGTCGTGAGTGGCAGTGCCAGCAACTTGAGGGTTCCAGGTTCGATAATAATAATAATAATAATATATATTATTTGTAAAAAGCACTTTACATTGAGCAAACAACCTCAAAGTGCTACAGTGTATTAAAAAATATATAATAATAATAATAATAAAAAGATAATAAAAAAAGACACTAGAACAGCCTAATAGCTAGAACTAGTATGCATATATCTATAAAAAGGTATTTTTAAAAAGAAGAGTTTTTAAGCCTTTTTTAAAAGCATCCACAGTCTGTGGTGCCCTCAGGTGGTCAGGGAGAGCGTTCCACAGACTGGGAGTGGCGGAGCAGACAGCCCGGTCTCCCATAGTTCGTAGCTTTGTCCTCGGAGGTTGGAGGAGGTTAGCTTGTCCGGAGCGGATCCCCCGCTTCCGCCATCCTAGTCA
>NC_084550.2:19787500-19795000 GCF_033978685.3 Nerophis lumbriciformis | reverse complement strand
ATATGTGCACCAAGGCTCTATACTCGACTTCAAAAAAAGTAATGTATTAAAAGATTCCGCTTTCTAAATATGCTTCATTACATACCTGAGCGGTCTGTTTTCCATCCGATGTTTCCCCAACCTACAGTACACACCTCATTCGATGCGTTTTCTTTATTTTCGTAACTATGGGCAATTATTTTGCCACGGGGTGGCCAAATTTCGAGAACATTTTTTGTTTTTTTTAGGAACTCTAATACAAAACCTCACAATAATGTCTGATTGAAAGCTAAAAACGTTATGACAGACCGCCTTACAAGCAGAATGGAAGTTAAAAATTTTTTTTTTACTGATTGAGACACCCAGAATGTGGGATTTACAATATTAACTATGAACGATAAAACACTGAATATTAACAACGTGTGAACGTCAATCGACATATTATTAAACAGTTGTTCAGTAAAGTAACATGCACCAACCATTTCCTCCTGCCTTCTGCGGCCATGCTTGCTTCAAATGTAGCTGCGCTTAATACGGGGGACCCTTCCTTTCAACGCCACGAAAAAACATGCACGTACTCCGAAATAAGACATTTCACACTTTGTACTGTCAAATGAGTTTAACCATGAAATTATTGCGAACAGAATGTATTGATGAAAAATCTCACCATAAATACACAGAACATGTCAACGTTACAGAACCATACTTTCCAATAGGCTTTAACAATATGTGCACCAAGGCTCTATACTCGACTTCGAAAATAAGCAATGTATTAAAAGATTCTGCATTCTAAATATGCTTCATTACATACCTTTGCGGTCTGTTTTCCATCCGATGTTTCCCCAACCTACAGTACACACCTTCTCATTCAATGCGTTTTCTTCATTTTCATGACTATTTACATCGGGCCTGGGCAATTATTTTACCACGGTGGGGCCAAATTTGGAGAAAAAAATGTGTCTATTTTTTAGGAACAAAAACCTCACAATAATGTCTGATTGAAAGCTAGAGACGTTATGACAGACCGCCTTAAAAGCAGAATGGAAATTTCATTTTTTTTTTACTGAATGAGACACCCAGAACGTGGAATTTACAATTTTAACTATAAACGATAAAACACTAAATATTGACAACATATGAAAAACCTCACAATAATGTCTAAAAACATTATGACAGACCGCCTTAAAAACTTTTACTGAATGAGACACCCAGAATTCTGGTTGCATGGAGATGGCCTAAAAACGTATTTAAAAAAATTTATCATTAAAAAAAAAAAAATTTTTTTTTTTTTTTTTTAAATCGACTTTTTCAAACGATGAATCGATTTAGATTGGGGATGAAGACGAATAGCGATTCAGATATGAATCGATTGTTTTGTGCACTCTTACAAAATAGGACTCCGGTGTACAGTGTTACTATAAATTTAGCACAAAAAAAAAAAAATTAAACCCACCTACTAACGTTAGCATGCTAACAGGTAGCATTTTTTCCAGTAACAAAATTATTGCCGCTGTGTTGTATGTATTATTATTAAAAAAACAAAACTTTAGATTTTAATTTAATTTTTTTAAATCAACTTTTGAAAACTAAGAATCGGGATGAAGATGAATTGCGATTCAGGTGTGAATATATTTGTTTGTGGACCCTTACAAAATATGACTCTGGTGTACAGTACACCTATAAAATTAGCTAAAAAAAAAACAACCTATTAAGCTAACCTAACGTTAGCATTCTAACAGGGAGCATTGTATCACGATTCAGGTGTAAATTTAGTTTTTTTGTTCACCCTTGCAAAATATGACTCTGGTGTACAGTACACCTATAAAATTAGCTAAAAAACAAACAAACTATTAAGCTAACCTAACGTTAGCATGCTAACAGGTAGCATTTTATCACGATTCAGGTGTGAATTGTTTTTTGTTCACCCTTACAAAATATGACTGGTGTACAGTATACCTATAAAATTAGCTTAAAAAAATAAGCTAACCTAATGTTAGCATGCTAACAGGTAGCATTTGATCAAGATTCAGGTGTGAATTGTTTTTTGTTCACCCTTACAAAATATGACTCTGGTGTACAGTATACCTATAAAATTAGCTAAAAATAAAAAAATTAAGCTAACCTAATGTTAGCATGCTAACAGGTAGCATTTTATCACAATTCTGGTGTGCATCATTTGTAGTAAATATATATATATATATATATATATATATATATATATATATACACACACATACATATATAGTAAATATATGGCAATATCGTCATTTTATGTAAGTCTTTGTGTAATCATGTCGTCCATATTTATTCTGCAATCTTTTTCCGTCATATAAAATCATTCCCACGCCGTGAAAATGTTACCCTTCCCCCGCCCCGTTTCTCCTTTTTCACGCCACGTTTCAATCATATTTCGCAAGACGTCGCCATGACAACTGCCTTAACCATGAATGGTATTTGCTGTAGTCGCAATATGGTCAAAAGTGAAATAAAATGACAGCGTCGACTATTTTCTCCTGTTTGTTTCAAGGCCGCCGATGATCAAGAAGTGGGAGTGGGAGCGAGCTTTCCACAGTCACACTCTTCGTAGAAAAATGTCCCGAAAAAAAAAAAAAAAAGGCCACAAGTGGAAAGATCCTGTTATTAATATTTAGTGCAATCACTGCAGATGTGTGATTACAAGCTTATGTTTGATGCTCCACTCCAGTCTCGCAACATTCCACACTTTTTTTCCTACATTATCTGCAGTGTGTCGTTTCCACTCGTCACTGAGTGGGGAGATCATTTCGGTTCACTTGTAATTGTAATGTTGTAAACACGTGTAAAGGTTTCTCTTTCAACTTTTAAGCAATGTTTTTCTATATTGGAGCAACAAAAAAAAAGAAGAGATTCCTGGGTGGATGTTGCGTGATAGGAAGGGGGTTTTGTTTATTTTGCAATGCAGTCTGCTGAAAATGATGAAAAGCGCCACTCGACACCGGGGTGGTATAGCTCGGTTGGTAGAGTAGCCGTGCCAGCAACTTGAGGGTTCCAGGTTCGATCCCTGCTTCTGCCATCCTAGTCACTGCCGTTGTGTCCTTGGGCAAGACACTTTACCCACCTGCTCCCAGTGCCACCAACACTGGTTTAAATGTAGCTTAGATATTGAGTTTCACTATGTAAAAGCGTTTTGAGTCACTAGAGAAAAGCGCTATATAAATATACTTCACATAGCGACTGACGCTGTGGTCAAAGTTGCAATTGCTGCAAAACTTAATTTTAAAAATATTCAACGCTCTACTGCACAGGGGTCAAACTCAAGGCCCAGGGGGGCCAGTTCTGGCCCGCCACATCATTCTATGTGGCCCGCGAAAGCCTGGAAAAAATGGGTTTCAATAAATTATTTTTTTGTTTTTTTTATTTTTCTAAATACATTAGTTTTTTCAATTTTGACAGAAAAAAAAAATGCATATTTTAAACTTTAATATTATCTGATCGTGCCAATTATATTATTATATACCAAAGGTCCCCAAACTTTTTGACTCGGGGGGCTGCATTGGGTTAAAAAAAATTTGGCCCAGGACCACCTCACAGATAACATGCGGACTTCCTGTGTTCAGCATGAGCTGTGTTATCAATGATTATTTTTGGAAAAATATGATTTCTTTAATATTTGCAATTTTTACACAACACTGCCATTACCCATAATACATTGTGTCCAAACCATATTACCACACAGATCCTTCCGCCATATGTGCAATTAAACAGTTACGTAATATTCACAATATTAAAGCAGTATAAAATAGTACGTCATCAAATTATTCAGACAATTGTAATAATTACAAGTAAAGTGTACCTTATAATTATTCTAGTCATGCAATGTATACATTTTCGTATTATGCAAATAAAGTAAATATAAAGCACCTTCCATAAAATGTAAATGAACTTAAATAGTTTATGTACAAAACCAGTGAAGTTGGCACGTTGTGTAAATGGTAAATAAAAACAGAATACAATGATTTGCAAATCCTTTTCAACCTATATTCAATTGAATAGACTGCAAAGACAAGATATTTAACGTTCGAACTGGAAAACTTTATTTTTTTCACATAATAGCTCAATTGGAATTTGATGCCTGCATCATGTTTCAAAAAAGCTGGCACAAGTGGCAACAAAGACTGAGAAAGTTGAGGAATTCTCATCAAACACTTATTTGGAACATCCCACAGGTGAACGGGTTGATTGGGAACAGGTGGGTGCCATGATTGGGTATAAAATCAGCTTCCGTGAAATGCTCAGTCATTCACAAACAAAGACGGGGCGAGGGTCACCACTTTGTGAACAAAATTGTTTAAGAACATTTCTCATTGGGCTATTGCAAGGGATTTCACCATCTACGGTCCGTAATATCAAAAGGGTCAAAGAATCTGGAGAAATCACTGCACGTAAGCGATGATATTACGGACAGGCGGTACTGCATCAAAAAGCGACATCAGTATGTAAAGGATATCACCACATGGGCTCAGGAACACTTCAGAAAACCACTGTCAGTAACTACAGTTGGTCGCTACATCTGTAAGTGCAAGTTAAAACTCTACTAAACAAAGCGAAAGTCATTTATCAACAACACCCGGAAACGCCGACGGCTTTACTGGGCCCGAGCTCATCTAAGATGGACTGATGCAAAGTGGAAAAGGGTTATGTGGTCTGACAAGTCCACATTACAAATTGTTTTTGGAAACTATGCACGTCGTGTCCTCCGGACCAAAGAGGAAAAGAACCATCTGGATTGTTCTAGGCGCAAAGTTGAAAAGCCAGCATGTGTGATGGTATGGGGGTGTATTAGTGCCCAAGGCATGGGTACCTTACACATCTGTGAAGGCACCATTAATGCTGAAAGGTACATACAGGTTTTTGGAGCAACACATGTCAACGTTATCATGGACGCCCCTGCTTATTTCAGCAAGACAATGCCAAGCCACATGCTTTCCTCAAAGCGTGTAATGTTATTTGCTGAAGTTTTTATTCTTGTCAGATGTTTTAAGACCAGTTTGAATATGAAGCCCCTTAATATGACAGAGAAATACCTCATACTAGGAAATATTTGGCGTGTTACAGTACTGTCCGTGATGGCCTTCATGCTAGATCTTGGACCCGATCCAGTCAGTTTTGTCCCCGTCAAACAGCAGACAAAAAAAAAAAAGGTCGGAAATTAAATCCCAGGCAGCGGTCGTTCGGGGACAAAATACTTTCCTACCGAATAAAGTATCTGAGACTAGTTGCTGTTTTGCTCCAAGAGTGCTGCTCACGTGCTCTTAAGCAACGTACTTAGGAAGGATTCATGGAAATTTATAGCCGCTAACAAGTAGTTCTGGTTGCTCGGTACCTCGCGGCAAAGTGACATTTATGATCATGAGGAAGAAGAGCGGAATTTTTCACCGGAAAGTGAAATGATTTGGACGGTAAGTGGCGGAAAACACTGAAACATGTTTTTTTTTTATTTCCAAAGCTAATACTGAAGTGCTTACACTTTTTCCTCTCCTTAAATGGTGGTCACGATGGTGGTGTTCTCAGGATGCGGAAGGACTGGAAGCACCGTGCAGGTAAGAGTCTTTAAACCCGTAAAAGTGGTAAAGGAATGGCTAAATCAAGCTAGAAATAAAAGTTTTAGAATGGCCTTCCCAAAGTCCTGACTTAAACGTGTGGACAATGTCCATGTCAGAAAACCAACAATTTTAGCTGAACTGCACCAATTTTGTCAAAAAATTCAACCGGAAGCTTGTGGATGGCTACAAAAAGCGCCCTATTGCAGTGAAACTTGCCAAAGGACATGTAAGCAAATATTAACATTGCTGTATGTATACTTTTGACCCAGTAGATTTGCTCACATTTTCAGTAGACCCATAATAAATTCATAAAAGAACCAAACTTCACGAATGTTTTTTGCGACAAACAAGTATGTGCTCCAATCACTCTATCACAAAAAAATAAGAGTTGTAGAAATGATCGGAAACTCAAGACAGCCATGACATTATGTTCTTTACAAGTGTATGTAAACTTTTGACCACGACTGTGTAAAGGGAAGCGATTAGTGGCAGCAGCAGGTGGAGACACTGGTCAACAAACAGAAATTGGTGCTCTTCTAGCAACAAGAGGACTGTAGTTCTGGCAACATAAATATACACTAAACTAACAAGAATAACAACAAAACCCACACAGTGCATGACTGGGAAGGAGCGGTGATGACATATTTTTGGCCATTGTAACATTGAACACAGTTTGAACAGTAACACTGTGTTTAAAAATGTAGGAAAATAAAACATTGTACTTTAATCAAGTGATTCTTGGGCATACCACTAGATGGAGCCCACATACCCGTCTATAGTGAGAGTGTGGCCATTTGGTTTCAGAGTTGGTCCCAAACGTGGCGCCCAGTAGTCATGTGAGGGCTTTTTGACCAATCATTTAATAGTCCTCCCTCAGGTAAGTACAGGGCGCCATGTTTGGGACCAACTCTGAAACCAGGTTGTCCATACTCGCTCTATACCACAGTTTGAGACAAGCTAGTCTGTACCCTACAGCAGTGGTCCACAACCAAGGTCCGTGACGCATTAATTAATTTATAAACTACCGCAGTTTCTCCAACTTAACTTTCGCCTGTCCCACTGAACACACCAATAAATGTACAATAATGAATATGTTTCTTAACTAAACTGTTAATAAAATGAACGTGCAAATGAAAATACAGCTTCACCACTTTAGTCATATTTTTTGCGCTTAAGATATTTTTTGGGATTTTTTGTGTCAAAAAATCAGGATTTTTTCTTAAAAAATTGGGATTTTTTCTCAAAAAATTGGGATTTTTTCTCAAAAGTCGTTTTTTTCTGTCAAAAAGTCGGGATTTTTTCTATCAAAAAGTCAGGATTTTTCTTAGTGTCAAAAAATCGGGATTTCTTCTGTCAAAAAAATTGGGATTTTTTCTGTCAAAAAATCTGCATTTTTTTCTGTCAAAAAATCTGCATTTTTTTCTGTCAAAAAATCTGCATTTTTTTCTGTCAAAACGTTAGGATTTTTTCTAAGTGTGAAAAAGTGGATTTCTGTCAAAAAATCTGGATTTTTTCTAAGTGTCATAAAGTTTGGATTTTTTCTGTCAAAAAGTCTGGATTTTTTCTGTCAAAGTCTGGATTTTTTCTGTCGAAAAATTGGGATTTTTTTCTGTCAAAACTTCAGGATTTTTTTTCTAAGTGTAAAAACGTGGATTTTCTGTCAATAAGTCAGGATTTTTTCTAAGGGTCAAGAAGTCTGGATTTTTTCTAAGGGTCAAAAAGTCTGGATTTTTTCTGTCAAAAAGTCGGGAATTTTTTGGTCAAAAATTCTGGATGTTTTTGGGCAAAAAAATTGGGACTTTTTTTCTTTCAAAAAGTCAGGATTTTTTTGTAAGTGTCAAAAAGTCAGGATTTTTTCTGTCAAAAACTGTATTTTTTCCGTCAAAAAGACAGGATTTTTTTCTGTCAAAAAGTCAGGATTTTTTTCTGTCAAAAAGTC
>NC_084550.2:19695000-19777500 GCF_033978685.3 Nerophis lumbriciformis | reverse complement strand
ATAAAAGTAGATTCCATGAAATGCTCAGTCATTCACAAACAAGGATGGGGCGAGGGTCACCACTTTGTCAACAAATGCGTGAGCAAATTGTTGAACAGTTTAAGAAAAAACTTTCTCAACCAGCTATTGCAAGGAATTTAGGGATTTCACCATCTACGGTCCGTAATATCATCAACGGGTTCAGAGAATCTGGAGAAATCACTGCACGTAAGCAGCTAAGCCCGTGACCTTCGATCCCTCAGGCTGTACTGCATCAACCAGCGACATCAGTGTGTAAAGGATATCACCACAAGGGCTCAGGAACACTTCAGAAACCCACTGTCATTAACTACAGTTCGTCGCTACATCTGTAAGTGCAAGTTAAAACTCTCCTATGCAAGGCGAAAACCGTTTATCAACAACACCCAGAAACACAGTCTGCTTCGCTGGGCCTGAGCTCATCTAAGATGGACTGATGCAAAGTGGAAAAGTGTTCTGTGGTCTGACGGGTCCACATTTCAAATTGTTTTTGGAAACTGTGGACGTCGTGTCCTCCGGACCAAAGAGGAAAAGAACCATCCGGATTGTTCTAGACGCAAAGTTGAAAAGTCAGCATCTGTGATGGTATGGGGGTGTATTAGTGCCCAAGACATGGGTAACTTACACATCTATGAAGGCACCATTAATGCTGAAAGGTACATACAGGTTTTGGAGCAACATATGTTGCCATCCAAGCAACGTTACCATGGATGCCCCTGCTTATTTCAGCAAGACAATGCCAAGCCACGTGTTACATCAACGTGGCTACATAGTAAAAGAGTGCGGGTACTAGACTGGCCTGCCTGTAGTCCAGACCTGTCTCCCATTGAAAATGTGTGGTGCATTATGAAGCCTAAAATACCACAACGGAGACCCCCGAACAACTTAAGCTGTACATCAAGCAAGAATGAGAAATAATTTGTGTGTTTTTTATTTTTCTATTTTTTATTTTTTTACATCTTATCTTATAACTGAAAAAAACAGTAAAAAAAAATAACTATGTAAGAACAAGCCATTCTTTTGATTGTCTCTCTTCAGAGAGCCATAAATCCCATTTTTAATGAACGCTCATTTTTTAAAATTTAGACAAAAAGTGGGGGCACCGGTCCAAAAAGGTTTTTCATGTCGTAATAAAAGCCAATTGTCGTGACAGTGATGGCCCCTGCAGGCTTTTTAGGGGGTGCATTGACCATGATGGAAGCACCACATCATGTAATAAAAACAGAGAAATGTAAAAAAAAAAAAAGCCCATGACCTCACATGATGTTTCCAACCTGTGTAATCAAGACATGTTTCAAGTGACATGGCTTCATGTTCTGTGACCACTTTTAGTCTCCCGGGGCCGCGCTAACGGCCTGCCGTAAATCTGGCAGCCGGACTTTCCACCGAGGAGTCGTGGCGAGGTTGCACAAAGTCCTATCGCGAGCAGCGGGGATGCATTAAAAAAGTTCGTAAACATTTCAACACTGTAATGACTTCAAGAAAGCACGGAATATGATTTGTGGAAAACTGACAGACGTTTAAGGAAATACCCTCGGATTTATGGCTCTTTGAAGGAGCCCTTCTTTTAAAAGAGCCATTCAAAAGACAAATCACTACTAAAAAACAATCACTATTGTCAGTGATACACTAAGGCACTGGTGTCAAACTCAAGGCCCGGGGGCCACATCTGGCCCGCCCCATTATTCTTTGTGGCCCTCGATTGCCATCAACTTTATTCATATTTATTGTGTGAATGCTATATATATATTTCTACACCAAAATTCATCTATTTATTATTTAACTTATTCTCCAGATTTTGGCACGCTCTACCATCATTTTTCATCCGATTCAAACCGGGAATCGCGGGCTTTTCCTTCAAAAATTCCCAGATTTTCCAGAATTCCAGGTTTTCCGGGACATTTTTTCCCATTCAAAATGAATAGGCCATTTTTCAAACTTTCACTATTTCCAAATTTTTCAATTCGAACCATTTCACCTTCAACACATTCCACCATTCTGGAAATTTAAACTACCCTTTTTCCAAGTTAAAAAAAATTCCAGGATTTTCCAGAATTTTTGTTTTTCAATGCCTTATTTCCACCCTTTTTCTGTCGACTACTCCTACCACATTTTTTTAACACACCGTCAAATCATTCCTCTTGACAAAAAACAAAATTGTTTTTTTTAACTGGAAAAATTCCCAGTTTTCCCAAAATTCCAGGAATTCCGTGATACCATTTGTCAATTCAACATGCTACTTCTTCAACATTTCTCGACCGATTTGGAAAAATTCCAACACCAACCATTTCAACTCATTCAAACCATTAAAGTTTGTTCCCCATTCTTTTTTTAAATAACGGCTTTTCCCAAATTTGGGGGAAATTCCCATTTAAATCATTGAGACATTCTTCAAAGTTCCACAATTCCCACACTTTTTCATCTGATTCAAACTGTTCCAACTTCAAAATATTCAGCCTGTTCAGGAATTGTGTGCTCTACTTCAACAATTCTAAATAAATTCCCGGATTTCCCATAATTTCCGATTTTCCGAGACATTTTTCCCATTTAAAATAAATTGGCCATTTTTCAAACTTCCACCATTTCCACATTTCTCAACCGATTCAAACTATTCCACCTTCAACGCATTCCACCATTCTGGAAATTTAAACTACCCTTTTTCTAAGTTAAAAAAAATTCCAGGATTTTCCAGAATTTTTGTTTTTCAATGCCTTATTTCCACCCCTTTTCTGTCGACTACTCCTTCCACATTTCTTTAACCCACTTCAACCGTTCCACCGTCAAATCATTCCTCTTAATTACGACAAAAAACGAAATTGTTTTTTTTAACTGGAAAAATTCCCGGTTTTCCCAAAATTCCAGGAATTCCGTGATACCATTTCTCAATTCAACATGTTACTTCTTCAACATTTCTTGACCGATTTGGAAAAATTCCAACACCAACCATTTCAACTTATTCAGACCATTCAATTTTATTTCCCATTCCTTTTTGAAATTCCGGCTTTTCCCAAATTCCCAAATTTGGGGGAAATTCCCATTTAAATCAATGAGACATTCTTCAAAGTTCCACAATTCCCACAATTTTTCATCTGATTCAAACTGTTCCAACTTCAAAATATTCAGCCTGTTCAGGAATTGTGTGCTCTACTTCAACAATTCTAAATAAATTCCCGGATTTCCCATAATTTCCGATTTTCCGAGACATTTTTCCCATTCAAAATGAATAGGCTATTTTTCAAACTTTCACTATTTCCAAATTTTTCAACCGATTCTAACCATTTCACCTTCAACACATTCCACCATTCTGGAAATTTAAACTACCCTTTTTCCAAGTTCAAAAAAATTCCAGGATTTTCCAGGATTTTTGTTTTTCAATGCCTTATTTCCACCCTTTTTCTGTATACTACTCCTACCACATTTTTTTAAACACACCGTCAAATCATTCCTCTTGATTACGACAAAAAACGAAATTGTTTTTTTTAACTGGAAAAATTCCCGGTTTTCCCAAAATTCCAGGAATTCCGTGATACCATTTTTCAATTCAACATGTTGCTTCTTCAACATTTCTCGACCGATTTGGAAAAATTCCAACACCAACCATTTCAACTTATTCAGACCATTCAATTTTGTTTCCCATTCCTTTTTGAAATTCCGGCTTTTCCCAAATTCCCAAATTTGGGGGAAATTCCCATTTAAATCAATGAGACGTTCTTCAAAGTTCCACAATTCCCACAATTTTTCATCTGATTCAAACTGTTCCAACTTCAAAATATTCAGCCTGTTCAGGAATTGTGTGCTCTACTTCAACAATTCTAAATAAATTCCCGGATTTCCCATAATTTCCGATTTTCTGAGACATTTTTCCCATTTAAAATGAATTGGCCATTTTTCAAACTTCCACCATTTCCACATTTCTCAACCGATTCGAACTATTCCACCTTCAACGCATTCCACCATTCTGGAAATTCAAACTCTTCTTTTTCCAAGTTCAAAAAAATTCCAGGACTTTCCAGGATTTTTGTTTTTCAATGCCTTATTTCCACCCTTTTTCTGTCGACTACTCCTTCCACATTTTTTTAACACACTTCAACCGTTCCACCGTCAAATCATTCCTCTTAATTACGACAAAAAACGAAATTGTTTTTTTTAACTGGAAAAATTCCCGGTTTTCCCAAAACTCAAGGAATTCCGTGATACCATTTCTCAATTCAACATGTTACTTCTTCAACATTTCTCGACCGATTTGGAAAAATTCCAACACCAACCATTTCAACTCATTCAGACCATTAAAGTTTGTTTCCCATTCTTTTTTTAAATACCGGCTTTTCCCGAAATTCCCAAATTTTGGGGGAAATTCCCATCTAAATCAATGGGACATTCTTCAAAGTTCCACAATTCCCATATTTTTCATCTGATTCAAACTGTTCCAGCTTCAAAATATTCAGCTTGTTCAGGAATTGTGTGCTCTACTTCAACAATTCTAAATAAATTCCCGGATTTCCCATAATTTCCGATTTTCCGAGACATTTTTCCCATTTAAAATGAATTGGCCATTTTTCAAACTTCCACCATTTCCACATTTCTCAACCGATTCGAACTATTCCACCTTCAACGCATTCCACCATTCTGGAAATTCAAACTCTTCTTTTTCCAAGTTCCAAAAAATTCCAGGATTTTCCAGAATTTTTGTTTTTCAATGCCTTATTTCCACCCTTTTTCTGTCGACTACTGCTACCACATTTTTTTAACACACTTCAACCGTTCCACCGTCAAATCATTCCTCTTAATTACGACAAAAAACTAAATTGTTTTTTTTAACTGGAAAAATTCCCGGTTTTCCCAAAATTCCAGGAATTCCGTGATACCATTTCTCAATTCAACATGTTACTTCTTCAACATTTCTCGACCGATTTGGAAAAATTCCAACACCAACCATTTCAACTTATTCAGACCATTCCATTTTGTTTCCCATTCCTTTTTAAAATTACGGCTTTTCCCAAATTCCCAAATTTGGGGGAAATTCCCATTTAAATCAATGAGACATTCTTCAAAGTTCCACAATTCCCACCATTCTTCATCTGATTCAAACTGTTCCAACTTCAAAATATTCAGCCTGTTCAGGAATTGTGTGCTCTACTTCAACAATTCTAAATAAATTCCCGGATTTCCCATAATTTCCGATTTTCCGAGACATTTTTCCCATTTAAAATGAATTGGCCATTTTTCAAACTTCCACCATTTCCACATTTCTCAACCAATTCAAACACATTCCACCATTCTGGAAATTCAAACTCTTCTTTTTCCAAGTTCAAAAAAATTCCAGGATTTTCCAGAATTTTTGTTTTTCAATGCCTTATTTCCACCCTTTTTCTGTCGACTACTCCTACCACATTTTTTTTAACACACTTCAAACCGTTCCACCGTTAAATCATTCCTCTTGATTATGACAAAAAACGAAATTGTTTTTTTTAACTAGAAAAATTCCCGGTTTTCCCAAAATTCCAGGAATTCCGTGATACCATTTCTCAATTGAACATGTTACTTCTTCAACATTTCTCGACCGATTTGGAAAAATTTCAACACCAACCATTTCAACTTATTCAGACCATTCAATTTTGTTTCCCATTCCTTTTTAAAATTTCAGCTTTTCCCAAATTCCCAAATTTGGGGGAAATTCCCATTTAAATCAATGAGACATTCTTCAAAGTTCCACAATTCCCACAATGTTTCATCTGATTCAAACTGTTCCAACTTCAAAATATTCAGCCTGTTCAGGAATTGTGTGCTCTACTTCAACAATTCTAAATAAATTCCCGGATTTCCCATAATTTCCGATTTTCCGAGACATTTTTCCCATTTAAAATGAATTGGCCATTTTTCAAACTTCCACCATCTCCACATTTCTCAACCGATTCAAACACATTCCACCATTATGGAAATTCAAACTCTTCTTTTTCCAAGTTCAAAAAAATTCCAGGATTTTCCAGAATTTTTGTTTTTCAATGCCTTATTTCCACCCTTTTTCTGTCGACTACTCCTACCACATTTTTTTAACCCACTTCAACCGTTCCACCGTCAAATCATTCCTCTTGATTATGACAAAAAACGAAATAGATTTTTTTAACTGGAAAAATTCCCGGTTTTCCCAAAATTCCAGGAATTCCGTGATACCATTTCTCAATTCAACATGTTACTTCTTCAACATTTCTCGACCGATTTGGAAAAATTCCAACACCAACCATTTCAACTTATTCAGACCATTCAATTTTGTTTCCCATTCCTTTTTAAAATTTCAGCTTTTCCCAAATTCCCAAATTTAGGGGAAATTCCCATTTAAATCAATGAGACATTCTTCAAAGTTCCACAATTCCCACAATGTTTCATCTGATTCAAACTGTTACAACTTCAAAATATTCAGCCTGTTCAGGAATTGTGTGCTCTACTTGAACAATTCTAAATAAATTCCCGGATTTCCCATAATTTCCGATTTTCCGAGACATTTTTCCCATTTAAAATGAATTGGCCATTTTTCAAACTTCCACCATTTCCACATTTCTCAACCGATTTGAACTATTCCACCTTCAACACATTCCACCATTCTGGAAATTCAAACTCTTCTTTTTCCAAGTTCAAATAAATTCCTGGATTTTCCAGAATTTTTGTTTTTCAATGCCTTATTTCCACCCTTTTTCTGTAGACTACTCCTACCACATTTTTTGAACATACTTCAACCGTTCCACCGTCAAATCATTCCTCTTAATTACGACAAAAAACTAAATGGTTTTTTTTGACTGGAAAAATTCCCGATTTTTCCCAAAATTCCAGGAATTCCGTGATACCATTTCTCAATTCAACATGTTACTTCTTCAACATTTCTCGACCGATTTGGAAAAATTCCAACACCAACCATTTCAACTTATTCAGACCATTCAATTTTGTTTCCCATTCCTTTTTAAAATTCCGACTTTTCCCAAATTCCCAAATTTGGGGGAAATTCCTATTTAAATCGATGAGACATTCTTCAAAGTTCCACAATTCCCACCATTTTTCATCTGATTCAAACTGTTCCAACTTCAAAATATTCAGCCTGTTCAGGAATTGTGTGCTCTACTTCAACAATTCTAAATAAATTCCTGGATTTCCCATAATTTCCGATTTTCCGAGACATTTTTCCCATTTAAAATGAATTGGCCATTTTTCAAACTTCCACCATTTCCAAATTTCTCAACCGATTCGAACTATTCCACCTTCAACACATTCCACCATTCTGGAAATTCAAGCTCTTCTTTTTCCAAGTTAAAAAAAATTCCAGGATTTTCCAGAATGTTTGTATTTCAATGCCTTATTTCCACCCTTTTTCTGTGGACTACTTCTACCACATTTTTTTAACACACTTCAACCATTCCACCATCAAATCATTCCTCTTAATTATGACAAAAAACAAAATTGTTTTTTTTAACTGGAAAAATTCCCGGTTTTCCCAAAATTCCAGGAATTCCGTAATACCATTTCTTAATTCAACATGTTACTTCTTCAACATTTCTCGACCTATTTGAAAAATTCCAACACCAACCATTTCAACTCATTCAGACCATTAACGTTTGTTTCCCATTCTTTTTTTAAATACCGGCTTTTCTCGAAATTCCCAAATTTTGGGGAAATTCCCATTTAAATCAATGGGACATTCTTCAAAGTTCCACAATTCCCACATTTTTCATCTGATTCAAACTGTTCCAACTTCAAAATATGTAGCCTGTTCAGGAATTGTGTGTTCTACTTCAACAATTCTAAATAAATTCCCGTATTTCCCACAATTCCAGGTTTTCCGGGACATTTTTCCCATTCAAAATGAATTGGCCATTTTTCAAACGTTCACCATTTCCAAATTTTTCAACCGATTCAAACCATTCCACCTTCAACACATTCCACCATTCTGGAAATTCAAATTTTTTCCAAGTTCAAAAAAATTCCAGGATTTTCCAGAATTCTTGCTTTTCCAAAACCCTATTGCCACCATTTTTCCTTCCACATTTTTCAATCCACTTCAACCGTTCCACCGTCAAATCATTCCTCTTAATTAGGACAAAAAAACATTTTTTGAACTAGAAAAAATTCACGGTTTTCCTAAAATTCCAGAAATTACGTAATAGCATTTCTCAATTCAACATTTTACTGATTCAACATTTCTCGACAGATTTGAAAAATTCCAACGACAACCATTTCAACTCATTCAGACCATTCATGTTTTTTACCATTAAAAAAATAAATAAATAAATCGCACTTTCCCAATTTTTGGGAAATTCCCATTGAAATCAATGGGACATTCTTCAAAGTTCCACAATCCCCACATTTTTCATCTGATTCAAACTGTTCCAACTTCAAAATAGTCAGCCTGTTCAGGAATTGTGTGCTCTACTTCAACAATTCTAAATAAATTCCCGAATTTCCCATAATTCCAGGTTTCCGGGACATGTTTCCCATTCAAAATGAATTGGTCATTTTTCAAACGTTCACCATTTCCAAATTTTTCAACTGATTCAAACCATTCCACCTTCGACACATTCCACCATTCTGGAAATTCAAATTTTTTCCAAGTTCAAAAAAATTCCAGGATTTTCCAGAATTCTTGGTTTCCCAAAACCCTATTTCCACCATTTTCCTTCCACATTTTTCAACCCACTTCAACCGTTCCACCGTCAAATCATTCCTCTTAATTAGGACAAAAAAAAAAATTTTAACTGGAAAGAATTCCCGGTTTTCCTAAAATTCCAGAAATTACGTAATAGCATTTCTCAATTCAACATTTTACTGATTCAATATTTCTCGACGGATTTGAAAAATTCCAACGACAACCATTTCAACTCATTCAGACCATTCAAGTTTTTTACCATTAAAAAAATAAATAAATAAATCGCACTTTCCCAATTTTTGGGAAATTACCATTGAAATCAATGGGACATTCTTCAAAGTTCCACAATTCCCACATTTTTCATCTGATTCAAACTGTTCCAACTTAAACATATTCAGCCTGTTCAGGAATTGTGTGCTCTAGTTCAAAAATTCTAAATAAATTCCCGGATTTCCCAGAATTCCAGGATTTCCGGGACATTTTTTCCCATTCAAAATGAATTGGCCATTTTTCAAACTTTCACCATTTCCACATTTTTCAACCTATTCAAACCATTCGACCTTCAACAAATTCCACAATTCTGGAAATTTAAATTTTTACAAATTCCAAAAAATTGCAGGATTTTCCAGAATTCCTGGTTTTCCAAAGCCCTATTTCTACCCATTTTTCTGTCGACTACTCCTTCCACATTTTTTAACCCACTTCAACTGTTCCACCGTAAAATCATTCCTCTTAATTAAAAAAAAAAAGGAGTTTTTTGAACTGGAAAATTCCCAGTTTTCCCGAAATTCCAGGAATTCCGTATATATATATATATATATATATATATATATATATATATATATATATATATATATATATATATATGTATATATATATATAAAAACGGCTCCCAACCTGGGAACCGGTTCTCATCATTCACTTCAAAGGCACGTTCAAAAGGTTTAATTCGTTCGCGAATGTCAATTCTTAAATCGTGCTTAAAAAGGAGACAAACTTAGCCAATGTTTCTGGCATTTTTGGAGACTTCAACATGAACGCACATCCATCCATCCATCCATTTTCTACCGCTTGTCCCTTTTGGGGTCGCGGGGTATGCTGGAGCCTATCTCAGCTGCATGAACGCACATATTGTTTTTAAACTTGTGTTATGGTCACTCCACCGTCCTCTCAGATGCCATCTTGATCCTTTTGTAGCCGTTTGTCTACTTGACCTATTAGCTTGTTAGCTTCTTTCGCTAATTGAAGCGTGAGTCCGCCTGTAACTAATTTGAGTCACTTTGCGATGTTGTGGACTTTTAGGGGAGCCAATAGCCACGTTCCTCACTGAGAGGTTGGCAACATTTCCTTTGAGTCAGCTTGCATGCTAGCTAACTAGCCTAGCTTAGCATTGTGTCACAACAAAAAAGCCTATCTTTTGATTCTTGATTTATTTTCTTCTTCATAATACATGTACGTTTCTTCCTGGTGATTATTGACAAATTCCTGTTTTTCATTTAAGTTGTGGTAAGCTTTAAATTTGTGCTAGGCTAGGCTAGGCTAACTAGCTGTTAGCTTGAGCATCTTTAGATACAACAACAATAAGTCACACATTTGGTACGTTATTGTTTAAAATTCCTTAAATACCTTCACAATTTTTATAATTACAATCATATGTCGGTTTTCGTCATTAATTCGTTGAAAACCAAATTGTATGCATTTTTTTTTTACAATGCAAATCCACCTAATCAGTTCCATGCACCCGAAAATATTAAAACAAAACACTTTTTTACATGAAATATTTTACAGTTTTACATGTAAAAATGATTAACTATGCACAATTATAATAAATGGTAAGTCAAATGGAAAAATTAATACCACTTTTACTCACTTTACTTTTACTAAGGGACTGTGCTACGAGTACCGTATTTTCCGCACTATAAGGCGCACCGGATTATAAGGCGCACCTTCAATGAATGGCCTATTTTAAAACGATGTTCATATATAAGGCGCATAGAATAGACGCTACAGTAGAGACTGGGGTTACGTTATGCATCCCGTAGTTGCGTGACCTGTTGTGGCTCAATATTGGTCCATATATAAGGCGCACCGGATTATAAGGCGCACTGTCAGCTTTTGAGAAAATTGGAGGTTTTTAAGTGTGCCTTATAGTGCGGAAAATACGGTATTTACCGGTATGTTATTCATCACTCATGTCGCATACAGGAACGCAGAACAAGCCTAACATAAGCCAACAATGTTAAAATGTTATCTAAATGTGTCTATGCAGGTACGGAGAAGCCGCTGAGTGTGTGTGACGGAGAAGCAGCTGGAAGGAGATGAGTGGTAAGTCCATTCTCCGAGTTAAAGGCTTTACATTGATATGACAATACTTCATATATTATTAGAGGGTTCCAGTTCGGACGGTTTTTCACGGGACACATTTCCGGGTGTGGAGATGCTGCTCATTGTTGATTGAAGTAAAGTCTGAATGTCATTAGAACAGTTAGCTCCATTTGTAAAACATTTTGACCAAAGAACCACCATTACATGCTATGTAGACCACAAGGAAGTGTTTTACATTTAGAAAAAAAATCATAATAATATGACTCCTTTAATGCGCCTTATTATCCGGTGCGCCTTATATATGAATTTTTTTTTTTTAAATAGACCATTCATCGGCAGTGCACCTTATAATTGGTGCGCCCTATGGTCCGGAAAATACGGTAATTTGTTAGGTAGTTTGCTGTGAAGTTAAGTATTTTTATTGAGACAAAAACACGTTTGGAAAGTATGATAATATACCGTATTTTTCGGAGTATAAGTCGCACCGGAGTATAAGTCGCACTTTCCGAAAATGCATAAAAAAAAGGAAAACAACATATATAATTTGCACTGGAGCCCGGCCAAACTATGAAAAAAACTGCAACTTATAGTCGGAAAAATACAATACTGTAATATTTGTTGCAATGTTAAATACTTTTAAAGTTGAAAAGGTATGCAATTTCAAGCAGTACATACAGCAGTGTCTCCACATGCTGCCGCCACTAATCGCTCCCCTTTATATAGTCTCGATCTAAAGTTGACATACACTTGTTAAGAACATAATGTCATGGATGTCTTGAGTTTCAAATAATTTCTACAACTCTATTTTTTTTGCGATAAAGTGATTGGAGCACATACTTGTTGGTCTCAAAAAAACATTCATGAAGTTTGGTTCTTTTATGAATTTATTATGGGTCTACTGAAAATGTGATCAAATGTGCTGGGTCAAAAGTATACATACAGCAATGTTAATATTTGCTTACATGTCCCTTGGCAAGTTTCACTGCAATAAGGCACTTTTGGTAGCCATCCACAAGCTTCTGGTGTTATGATCCGTGGCCCGGATCATGTTTTGTTATTTTCTGTTAGCTTTGGACTCCCTCAGTTCCTATTTTTGTGCACCCTTGAGTTTGTTTTGAGTTACCATGGTTGCTTATTATTTCCAACTGTCTCTGATTGGTGTTCGGGACGCTCACCTGTTTCCCGAGCACTAATCAGAGGCATTATTTAAGCTTGCCTTTGCCGGTCAGTCGGCCTGGCTTCTTTGTTTGCTACATGCAACCCGTTGCGTGAGTATTGCTTGTCTCTATTCTATGCTAAGTGGTAGCCTTAGCTTCGAGTGCGATCGGCACGTTGTTCCGTCGGCTTGTTTTCTGTTTTTTGTACCTCTTTGATTTTCGAGAATAAATCATGTTCCTACCTGCACGTCCTGTCCGGAGTGGTCCGTCTGCATCCCGGTGGAACGAGCCCTGCATTAAGCTGCGACCCCCCACACGTAATATCTGGCAAGCTTCTGGTTGAATTTTTGACCACTCCTCTTGACAAAATTGGTGCAGTTCAGCTAAATGTGTTGGTTTTCTGAGATGGACTTGTTTCTTCAGCATTGTCCACATGTTTAAGTCAGGACTTTGGGAAGGCCATTGTTTAAAACCTTCATTCTAGCCTGATTTAGCCATTCCTTTACCACTTTTGACATGTGTTTGGGGTCATTGTCCTGTTGAAACACCCAACTGCGCCCAAGACCCAACCTCCGGGCTGATGATTTTAGGTTGTCCTGAAGAATTTGGAGGTAATATTCCTTTTTCATTGTCCCATTTACTCTCTATAAAGCACCAGTTCCTTTGGCAGCAAAACAGGCCCAGAGCATAATACTACCACCACCATGCTTGACGGTAGGTGTGGTGTTCCTGGGATTAAAGGCCTCACCTTTTCTCCTCCAAACATATTGCTGGGTATTGTGGCCGAATAGCACCATTTTTGTTTCATCTGACCACAGAAGGTCTTATCTTTGTCCATGTGATGTCAGATGAAACAACAATTGAGCAGCAGATTAGCTCACATTTTCAGTAGACCCATAATACATTCATAAAAGAACCAAACTTCATGAATGTTTTTTTGTGACCAACAAGTATGTGCTCCAATCACTCTATCACAAAAAATAAGAGTTGTAGAAATTACTGGAAGTTCAAGACAGCCATGATATTATGTTCTTTACAAGTGTATGTAAACTTTTGATCGTGACTATATAAAGGGGAGCGATTAGTGGCAGCAGCAGGTGGAGACACTGGTCAACAAACAGAAATTGGTGCGCTTCTAGCAACAAGAGCGTAAACAAAGGAGGACTGTAGTTCTGGCAACATAAATATACACTAAACTAAGAAGAATAACAACAAAATCAACACAGGACAGGACCGGGAAGGAAACATTTTTTTATATTTAGTGAGAAAATATGAAGTACTTTATTGACATATCATTTCCAGGTGTTTGCGGGCCTTGAGTTTGACCCCTCTGCCCTATGGGATGCATGCTTTCAACTCACAACTTGTAGTGGCCCTGAATTTCAACAGCTTTTTACCCCTAATTAAGATCTTTGTATCATTTGTATCACCGTTTTATTTTGTTATTTGATAAAGTGTCTTCACGGATCATAACAAGGTGAAATAACACTCCGCAGACTGGGACCATTTATTTGTTTTCTGGCGAGCTCAGCCCGAGAGTCGTAAAAAAAAAAAAAGGAACTTAACGCATGATTTGTAAGCAATGAATGGTTGTTTCCCAGTTCTTGAAATGTAACTTCACAATAAGAGCAGGAATGATTTAAGGAGAAAAGTCGAGTGGGAAGAAGCCAAATGGATATTCGTGTTTTTTGGTGCGCCATGTTGACTAAGCTCTATTTCGGAGTTTTCACCTCGGGAATAACAAAATCTTCTGTAATGGTGCTGGAGGACCCGAGTGGACGTTTCCACCGTGGCAAGCAGCTGAAGCGGAACACATGGCACATTCCGCTCTATGGAAACGATATTTGTGGCGTGCGGCAGAATCAACTCCGTCCAATTTTTAAAAAAAGTCAAATTGCAGCATCTGCATGACTTTTTGTTAGTAATGTTCATGACAAACTTGTGGACTGGTTGGAAAAGGGCACCCGGGTGTCAGAGTCGTAGAAAACCAAATAATGAAATGCTGCAGTGGAATAGCAGCCATTTATAAACTGCAGGGAACCCTGGAGAGTCATGTTGTATTTTGGCTTTACTGGACTATTTTTTTTTTTAAGGACCGCTCATTTTGCTTCACGTGAAATATAAACATTGACCTACTGTATATAACACAGGGTTTCTTAACTATAGGGCCAGGGCCCGATTTTGGGCCACGAGCGCTCCCTAGAGTAGGCCTGGGCAAGCCTATATATATATACTATATATCTCTCTATCCATTCGTCCATCCATCCATCCATCCATCCATCCATCCATCCGTGGTCAAAAGTTGACATACACTTGTAAAGAACATAATGTCATGGCTGTCTTGAGTTTCCAATCATTTCTACAACTCTTATTTTTTTGTGATAGAGTGATTGGAGCACATACTTGTCGGTCACAAAAAAACATTCATGAAGTTTGCTTCTTTTATGAATTTGTTATGGGTCTACTGAAAATGTGAGCAAATCTGCTGCTCAATTGTTGTTTCAGCCCGCCGATTTATTTTTTGTTGACCAGTGTCTCCACCTGCTGCTGCCACTAATCGCTCCCCTTTATACAGTCGTGGTTAAAAGTTGACATACACTTGTAAAGAACATAATGTCATGGCTGTCTTGAGTTTCCAATCATTTCTACAACTCTTATTTTTTTGTGATAGAGTGATTGGAGCACATACTTGTTGGTCACAAAAAACATTCATGAAGTTTGGTTCTTTTTAATGAATTTATTATGGGTCTACTGGAAATTTCTGTTTCATCTGACATCACATGGACAAAGATAAGACCTTCTGGAGGAAAGTTCTGTGGTCAGATGAAACAAAAATGGAGCTGTTTGGCCACAATACCCAGCAATATGTTTGGAGGAGAAAAGGTGAGGCCTTTAATCCCAGGTACACCACACCTACCGTCAAGCATGGTGGTGGTAGTATTATGCTCTGGGACTGTTTTTGCTGCCAATGGAACTGGTGCTTTACAGAGAGTAAATGGGACAATGAAAAATGAGGATTACCTCCAAATTCTTCAGGACAACCTAAAATCATCAGCCCGGAGGTTGGGTCTTGGGCGCAGTTGGGTGTTCCAACAGGACAATGACCCCAAACACACATCAAAAGTGGTAAAGGAATGGCTAAATCAGGCTAGAATGAAGGTTTTAGAATGGCCTTCCCAAAGTCCTGACTTAAACGTGTGGACAATGCTGAAGAAACAAGTCCATGTCAGAAAAGCAACACATTTAGCTGAACTGCACCAATTTTGTCAAGAGGAGTGGTCAAAAATTCAACCAGAAGCTTGCCAGATATTACGTGTGGGGGGTCGCAGCTTAATGCAGGGCTCGTTCCACCGGGATGCAGACGGACCACTCCGGACAGGACGTGCAGGTAGGAACATGATTTATTCTCGAAAATCAAAGAAGTACAAAAAACAGAAAACAAGCCGACGGAACCACGTGCCGATCGCACTCGAAGCTAAGGCTACCACTTAGCATAGAATAGAGACAAGCAATACTCACGCAACGGGTTGCATGTAGCAAACAAAGAAGCCAGGCCGACTGACCGGCAAAGGCAGGCTTAAATAATGCCTCTGATTAGTGCTCGGGAAACAGGTGAGCGTCCCGAACACCAATCAGAGACAGGTGGAAATAATAAGCAACCATGGTAACTCAAAACAAACTCAAGTGTGCACAAAAATAGGAACTGAGGGAGTCCAAAGCTAACAGAAAATAACAAAACATGATCCGGGCCACGGATCATAACACCAGAAGCTTGTGGATGGCTACCAAAAGCGCCTTATTGCAGTGAAACTTGCCAAGGGACATGTAAACAAATATTAACATTGCTCTATGTATACTTTTGACCCAGCACATTTGCTCACATTTTCAGTAGACCCATAATAAATTCATAAAAGAACCAAACTTCATCAATGTTTTTTTGAGACCAACAAGTATGTGCTCCAATCACTCTATCACAAAAAAATAAGAGTTGTAGAAATGATTGGAAACTCAAGACAGCCATGACATTATGTTCTTTACAAGTGTATGTAAACTTTTGACCACGACTATATAAAGGGGAGCGATTAGTGGCAGCAGCAGGTAGAGACACTGCTGTATGTACTGCTTGAAATTGCATACCTTTTAAACTTTAAAAGTATCCAACATTGCAACAAATATTACAGTATATTATCATATTTTCCTTTTTCCTTTTCTTTACAAGTGTATCTAAACTTTTGACCACGACTGTTCAAACATACATACATAATATATGTAAGCTGTGAAAATCTGCTGTACAGTATGTGTGCTTGGGTCCTATTTCTAGGAACACTAATACAAAACCTCACAATAATGTCTGATTGAAAACTAAAAACGTTATGACAGACCACCTTAAAAAATGGAATGAGACACCCAGAATGTACATGAAAATAAAGAATGTGGGGAGTTACAATATTAACTATGAACGATAAAACACTGAATATTGACAACATATGAACGTCACCCCTCCTCTTGATCAAAATATTTTAAAATCAAGCAAAATGCAACAAACACAGCGAAATATGAACGCGAAGGGTAAAAAAAACCCTCCAACTAATCTGATACATCTGATATATCACTAAGCTTTAGAACTTTGTTGTAATTCCGCGTCTGTCCCTTATACCCGCATTTCAAGCTCTGGAACCACTCTGTGGAAACGCTCCCCACCCACACTGCTTGGTGCCTCATCTGAGCTGCTGTGACTTCGATTACCATATTAACTAATTAGATTACCATAGTAACTAATTAGATTACCATAGTAACTACTAAATCATGCAAAAGTGCAAATTCCAACCATTGAAATACTTTGTATAGTTCAAGACTTAGTCATTAGAAAACATCACTGCACATCATAATGGCGGCTATAATTTCCATCTTAAAGATCTAAAAAAAAATATTTAGGAAGGTCCGGCGGGCCAGATTGAAAAGCTTAACGGGCCCCAAGCTGCCCCCGGGCCTTAATTTGTCCAGGTCTGCCCTAGGTAGCCAAAAAATATATGTTTCTCAGCTGTGGTCCGTATGATACTCCGTTGTAATACACTTTTCCACCACTTGTGGCAGTCATGACACTATCAAACAAACAGAAGAATTCTAGCGCTAAAGTCATAGGGAATTTTTTTAAGCGCAAAAATTATGAATGAAGTGGTGAAGCTGTATTTTCATTTGCACTTTAATTTTTATTAAGAAACGTATTCATTATGAATTTAGTTTATTTTTGTACAACATAATTGTATTTTTCGTCAGTTATTTATGAGTCTCTTCTTATGCAGTATATTTGGTTAGTATCTATTTTTCCAATCAGCCTGGCCTAAGCCTTAAGTAATAATATTTGTGATTACCACATGGTTTCATACAATTTGACAAGGTTTATCCTGTCAAACTGTAAGTAGGTTTAGTATAATTATTGAGTACAGGTTAGAAATGCACCTTCTAAAAAAAATAATTTATTCCTATAAAACCCCAAAAATAATAATAATACTAAAAAAAAAAATAGGGCTTTATTTAATTTTTTTAAATCGAGTTTTGAAATGTATGATTATTGATTTAGAATCAGGACAGAATCTTGTTCTTTTTGGGGGCCACAAAATGATGAGGAAATTGTTAAAGTCGTTGACAAACAAACTTCAACACCAATTTTCAGTCCCCGGGAATCGATACCGATACTCGACTCTACCAATTTTTGGTACTTTTGTGTGTGCTAATAAATGTTCATTATTTATCAATAAACATTTTTTTCTAATGTAACATTTAAAAATGAGATGATTATGACAACTGTGCAGTCCGATTGTTATATCTCGTTTTCCTCATACACTTCTGAGTCTCATTTGCAAGTATTATAAGTATTATACAGTATTATACAGTCCATCCATCCATCCATCCATCTTCCTCCGCTTATCCGAGGTCGGGTCGCGGGGGCAGCAGCTTAAGCAGGGAAGCCCAGACTTCCCTCTCCCCAGCCACTTCGTCCAGCTCTTCCTGTGGGACCCCGAGGCGTTCCCAGGCCAGCCGGGAGACATAGTCTTCCCAACGTGTCCTGGGTCTTCCCCGCGGCCTCCTACCGGTGGGACGTGCCCTAAACACCTCCCTAGGGAGGCGTTCGGGTGGCATCCTGACCAGATGCCCGAACCACCTCATCTGGCTCCTCTCGATGTGGAGGAGCAGCGGCTTTACTTTGAGCTCCTCCCGGATGGCAGAGCTTCTCACCCTATCTCTAAGGGAGAGCCCCGCCACACGGCGGAGGAAACTCATTTCGGCCGCTTGTACCCGTGATCTTGTCCTTTCGGTCATAACCCAAAGCTCATGACCATAGGTGAGGATGGGAACGTAGATCGACCGGTAAATTGAGAGCTTTGCCTTCCGGCTCAGCTCCTTCTTCACCACAACGGATCGATACAGCGTCCGCATTACTGAAGACGCCGCACCGATCCGCCTGTCGATCTCACGATCCACTCTTCCCCCACTCGTGAACAAGACTCCGAGGTACTTGAACTCCTCCACTTGGGGCAAGATCTCCTCCCCCAACCCGGAGATGGCACTCCACCCTTTTCCGGGCGAGAACCATGGACTCGGACTTGGAGGTGCTGATTCTCATCCCAGTCGCTTCACACTCAGCTGCGAACCGATCCAGTGAGAGCTGAAGATCCTGGCCAGATGAAGCCATCAGGACCACATCATCTGCAAAAAGCAGAGACCTAATCCTGCAGCCACCAAACCAGATCCCCTCAACGCCTTGACTGCGCCTAGAAATTCTGTCCATAAAAGTTATGAACAGAATCGGTGACAAAGGGCAGCCTTGGCGGAGTCCAACCCTCACTGGAAACGTGTCCGACTTACTACCGGCAATGCGGACCAAGCTCTGGCACTGATCATACAGGGAGCGGACTGCCACAATCAGACAGTCCGATACCCCGTACTCTCTGAGCACTCCCCACAGGACTTCCCGAGGGACACGGTCGAATGCCTTCTCCAAGTCCACAAAACACATGTAGACTGGTTGGGCAAACTCCCATGCACCCTCAAGGACCCTGCCGAGAGTATAGAGCTGGTCCACAGTTCCACGACCAGGACGAAAACCACACTGTTCCTCCTGAATCCGAGGTTCGACTATCCGGCGTAGCCTCCTCTCCAGTACACCTGAATAGACCTTACCGGGAAGGCTGAGGAGTGTGATCCCACGATAGTTAGAACACACCCTCCAGTTCCCCTTCTTAAAGAGAGGAACCACCACCCCGGTCTGCCAATCCAGAGGTACCGCCCCCGATGTCCACGCGATGCTGCAGAGTCTTGTCAACCAAGACATCCCCACAGCATCCAGAGCCTTAAGGAACTCCGGGCGGATCTCATCTACCCCCGGGGCCTTGCCACCGAGGAGCTTTTTAACTACCTCAGCAACCTCAGCCCAAGAAATAGGAGAGCCCACCACAGACTCCCCAGGCACTGCTTCCTCATAGGAAGACGTGTTGGTGGGATTGAGGAGGTCTTCGAAGTATTCCCTCCACCGATCCACAACATCCGCAGTCGAGGTCAGCAGAACACCATCCTCACCATACACGGTGTTGATAGTGCACTGCTTCCCCTTCCTGAGGCGGCGGATGGTGGACCAGAATTGCTTCGAAGCCGTCCGGAAGTCGTTTTCCATGGCCTCACCGAACTCCTCCCATGTCCGAGTTTTTGCCTCTGCGACCGCTGAAGCCGCACACCGCTTGGCCTGTCGGTACTTGTCCGCTGCCTCAGGAGTCCTATGAGCCAAAAGAACCCGATAGGACTCCTTCTTCAGCTTGACGGCATCCCTCACCGCCGGTGTCCACCAACGGGTTCTAGGATTACCGCCACGACAAGCACCAACTACCTTGCGGCCACAGCTCCAATCAGCCGCCTCGACAATAGAGGCGCGGAACATGGTCCATTCGGACTCAATGTCCAGCACCTCCCTCGTGACATGTTCAAAGTTCTTCCAGAGGTGGGAATTGAAACTCTCTCTGACAGGAGACTCTGCCAGACGTTCCCAGCAAACCCTCACAATGCGTTTGGGCCTGCCAGGTCTGTCCGGCATCCTCCCCCAC
The DNA here is from genome assembly GCF_033978685.3 of Nerophis lumbriciformis. NCBI lineage: Eukaryota > Metazoa > Chordata > Actinopteri > Syngnathiformes > Syngnathidae > Nerophis > Nerophis lumbriciformis. The sequence goes on along the minus strand of NC_084550.2, from coordinate 19,757,275 downwards.
CATCGCAGCCAACTCACCACCAGGTGGTGATCGGTAGAAAGCTCCGCCCCTCTCTTCACCCGAGTGTCCAAAACATGAGGCCGCAAATCCGATGACACAACTACAAAGTCGATCATGGAACTGCGGCCTAGGGTGTCCTGGTGCCAAGTGCACATATGGACACCCTTATGTTTGAACATGGTGTTTGTTATTGACAATCTGTGACGAGCACAAAAGTCCAATAACAAAACACCACTCGGATTCAGATCCGGGCGGCCAATCTTCCCAATCACGCCTCTCCAGGTTTCACTGTCGCTGCCAACATGAGCATTGAAGTCTCCCAGTAGAACGAGGGAATCACCCGGGGGCGCACTCTCAAGTACTCCCTCGAGTGAATCCAAAAAGGGTGGGTACTCTGAGCTGCGGTTTGGCGCATAAGCGCAAACCACAGTCAGGACCCGTTCCCCCACCCGAAGGCGGAGGGAAGCTACCCTCTCGTCCACCGGGCTGAACTCCAATGTGCAGGCTCTGAGCCGGGGGGAAACAAGAATTGCCACCCCAGCCCGTCGCCTCTCACTGCCGGCAACGCCAGAGTGGAAGAGAGTCCAGCCCCTCTCGAGAGAACTGGTTCCAGAGCCCTTGCTGTGCGTCGAAGTGAGTCCGACTATATCTAGCCGGAACTTCTCCACCTCGCGCACTAGCTCAGGCTCCTTCCCCCCCAGCGAGGTGACGTTCCACGTCCCAAGAGCTAGCTTCTGTAGCCGAGGATCGGACCGCCAAGTGCCCTGCCTTCGGCTGCCGCCCAGCTCACATCGCACCCGACCTCTATGACCCCTGCTATGGGTGGTGAGCCCATTGGAGGGGGGACCCACGTTGCCTCTTCGGGCTGTGCCCGGCCGGGCCCCATGGGGGAAGGCCCGGCCACCAGGCGCTCGCCATTGTGCCCCACCTCCGGGCCTGGCTCCAGAGGGGGGCCCCGGTGACCCGCGTCCGGGCGAGGGAAATCTGGGTTCCTTGTCAGTGTTCCTCATAGAGATCTTCGAGCTGCTCTTTGTCTGATCCCTCACCTAGGACCAGTTTGCCTTGGGAGACCCTACCAGGGGGCATAAAGCCCCCGGACAACATAGCTCCTAGGATCATTGGGACACGCAAACTCCTCTACCACGTTAAGGTGGCAGCTCAGAGAGGAGTATATATTATACAGTATTATAAGTATTATACAGTATTATAGGTATTGTACAATATTACAAATATTATACAGTATGATAGGTATTATACAGTATGATAGGTATTATACAGTATTATAAGTATTATACAGTATTATAGGTATTATACGGTATTATACAGTATTTTAAGTATTATATAGTATTATAGGTATTATACAGTATTATAAGTATTATATAGTATTATAAGTATTATACAGTATTATATTTATCATACAGTATTATAAGTATTATACAGTATTATAAGTATTATACAGTTTTATAAGTAGTATACAGTATTATAGGTAATATACAGTATTATAAGTATTATACAGTATTATGGGTATTATACAGTATTATACAGTATTACAAGTATTATAGGTATTATACAGTATTATAAGTATTATACAGTATTATAGGTATTATATAGTATTATAAGTATTATACAGTATTATATTTATTATACAGTATTATACAGTATTATAAGTATTATACAGTATTATACAGTATTATAAGTAGTATACAGTATTATAGGTAATATACAGTATTATAAGTATTATACAGTATTATAGTTATTATACAGTATTATAAGTATTATACAGTATTATACAGTATTATAGGTATTATACAGTATTAAAAGTATTATACAGTATTATAGGTATTATACAGTATTATACAGTATTATAAGTATTATACGGTGGACTTTGCATGCAGTTGCAATGCCAAGACGATAGAGGGCAGTCCTGTGAAGGCTACGGTGTGTTGCCTAGCTAGGAAGTAGTCTTTGCCATGAGGATGAATGTGCCAGCCTAGTCTAACGTCGCGCCCTACAAAGTGTTTGTACTGTAAGTTTTGTACTTACTGCACCCTTGCTGTTCGACTGTAACGTGCATCTTAGTCAAACGTGGAGGCGTTGAAATTGCCATGTAAAATCTATAATGATAATCAGTAGCATGTATTTGGCAAACAAATGTAAATTAGCGTTAAGCTAGCAGATTTTTGGAAAAGTTTTTTTATTTTCATTTTTTATTTTTTTTTATTTAGGCATATTTGCTTGTTTGTTACTTTACTATGAGGCAGGGGTTCTTAAACTTTTTGACCTCAGAGCCCAACTTTTCCACTACACAGAGGCCTGTGGCTCACTCAAATATTAACACTGAATTAGTAAAAATTGATTTTAATTCGAATTCAATAATTATATCTAACATACTTACAGTAGATTACAACCTTGTCAAACGATATGAAACCATGTTTTAATTATGAATATTATTATTTATTTATCACATAAACCTTAGGCTTAGGTCAGGCTGATTTAGATGAATTAGTACTGACCCAATATAGCCAGTAAGAAAGGACTTATAAATAAAGGATGAAAATTACAATTATTTAATGCTAAAATACATGAATATTAATAAATATGTTTCTTAACTAAACTGTCAAATAAATTGAAAATACAGCTTCACCACTTTAATCATAATTTTTTGCGCTTAAGAATCCTCTCAATGTCTTTGTCCCCAGACTTCTTCTGTTTGTTTGGGATTGTCATTACTGCCACAAGTGGTGGAATGGTGTATTATAACTGATGACCGTACGGACCACAGCTGAGAAGCTATGGTTAAGAAACACGCTTGATTTTCGGAATTTTCCGAATTTGGTCGGTGCCTATAAAAGTACCAAATTCGGTACTGTGAGAATGAGATGTTTTTAAGAGTTCTTTCTTTATCAATAGTTATGTTTAAGGCAGCTAATATTTTCCCATGTGTACACTTTGTGCTTGTATCTTATGTCCGCTAGTAAACTCTGTGTTTCACCTTGAAGGCGCTGAAATGTGTATTGGGAGTATAATGTACTCCCTTTTTACCAACAATAAGGCTGTTATTACTTTCTGGGCGGGAGGGAGACTGTTTTCATACTAAATAAGCTGACTCTTTCCGTTTGATTTTCAGACCGCTTCTTGATGCCGCTATTAATGCATTGTAGGGCTGGTCTCCTAAAGCTTTAGTAAAACTTGGTATTATTGCTATTCTGTCTTGGTGGTCCAATTACTCAACATATATGTCATCCGAAAGAACTTGGGAGTGACCAGTGTCTTTTATTCCCTGAGAGGAAAACTGGTCCGACGCAACAGTACCCATCCCGAAGGGGGACCAATCCTGGTTTTTAACCTTCATAGACACCATATACCTTTTTTTTTCTCCATTCCATTTATATTTGACTTGAACATATCGGCGTTATAAACCAATGTGTGTCACTCACCCATGCGGTAGATGAAGTTGGTCTCCGTCTCATAGGAGGACGCCGGCGACACGACGTCGCGATCGCACTCGTTGGAACTGAACGACTCCGAGTGGTTCCTCCTCATCAGCGCCACGCCGTCGGCCTGGCCCACCATCATGTGTCTCAGGGTGTCGTTCAAGTACCGGTTCAGCAGGCTGCTCTTGTACTTGGGCGGAGGAGAGGCGCTGTCGTCGCCGGTGGCCATGGTAAGTACGCCGCCCGTTTTTTTCCCCATATCTGATGAGCAGATAGGTGTTTGGAAGGGACAGTCATTGTCTGTAGCAACGTTGACAAAACACAAATAGAAGGAGTTTACCATGAGTGTTCATTTTGTTGATTCAAATGTTTTTCTTAGTCATCGTCAACAGTGTTAATTTTGACAGCAGTTTTTAATTTAGTTTTAGTCATAGTCTAATTGGCCCCGTTTACACTGAACACTAAATGTTTTTGCCCTCAAGTGATGATTTTTTTTTGCCAGTCTAAACGCTCCAAAGTGCATCAAATCTGATCTTTTGGCATCAGATTCAGGCCAAATCAGGAGGTTTTTTGTATTTTTTTTTTTAGAAAATGTAATTACGAATGTATTATTTAACACATAAACCTTAGGCTTAGGTCAGGCCGATTTTTATATATATATATATATATATATATATATATATATATATATATATATATATATATATATATATATATATATATATATATATATATATATATATATATATATAGCCAGTAAGAAAGGACTTACAAATAAAGGATTAAAAATACATTTACATCCAATTATTTAATGCTAAAATACGTACATATATTTCTTAAACATACATTTTTTTGCCCTCAAGTGATGATTTTTTTTTTTGCTAGTCTAAACCCTCCAAAGTGCTTCAAATCTGATTTTTTGGCATCAGATTCAGGCCAAATCAGGAGTTTTTTGTTGTTTTTTTGAAAATTTAATTACGAATGTATTATTTAACACATAAACCTTAGGCTTAGGTCAGGCTGATTTTTATATATATATATATATATATATATATATATATATATATATATATATATATATATATATATATATATATATATATATATATATATATATATATATGTGTATATATATATATATATATATATATATATATATATATATATATATATATATATATATATATATATATATATATATATATATATATATATACCATGACAGCAACCACCCACCCACCACCACAAAAAGAATATCTACCGGAATCAATAAAAGGCTATCGATGCTGTCATCTAGCAAAGCTGAATTTGACCAAGCAACCCCCCCGTACCAAAAAGCCCTTGATGAAAGCGGATACAATTTCACCCTCACCTATGAACCCACGCCAGGAAACCAACCGAAAAAGAACAGAAAACGAAACGACATCTGGTACAACCCCCCATACAGCAAAAACGTCTCAACTAACATTGGACACAAATTCCTCAATCTGATTGACAAACACTTTCCCAAAGACAACACCCTAAGAAAAGTATTCAACAAGAACAACATTAAATTGAGCTACAGCTGTATGAACAATATACGACAAATCATCTCAAACCACAACAAAACAATTGCAAATGAGCCGTCGGCCCCCGGACAGAGCGACTCCAAAACCAACAAAGGATGCAACTGTCGAAAGAAACCTGATTGCCCTCTCAACGGGGGGTGCTTACAAACATCAGTTGTCTACCAATCTAAGGTAACACGCAAGGACATTAACACATCCGACACATATGTAGGATTAACTGAGGGAGAGTTCAAAACCATATGGAACAATCACAAGGCTTCTTTCAGGAACCAAAACCTGCGGAATACCACAGAACTCAGCAAACACATTTGGGACCTCAAAGACAATAATGTTGAATATTCAATAACATGGCAAATTCTTGCATCCAGCACACCTTACAATAGTGGTAATAAAAGATGCAACCTATGCTTGAAAGAAAAACTGTTTATTATTTACCGTCCAGACCTGTCATCCCTCAACAAGCGCAGCGAAATTGTAACAGCATGCCGCCACAGACGGAAACACCTCCTAGGTAACACATGAGCCAATCACCACGCCCCTACACCAGCCTGTACCCACCCACTCTGTGCCCTATATAATCCATGGTATGTGAATGCTCCCATTAAAATCTCCTGATGATTGAGGGAACCCCCCCTCATGAAACAGGCCTGTAGAGATGAAATAGTCTTGTGATTTTTTCCCCCACACATACATATATATATATATATATATATATATATATATATATATATATATATATATATATATATATATACATACATATATATACATGTGTATATATATATATATATATATATATATATATATATATATAATATGTGTGTGTGTGTATATGTGTATATGTATATATATACCGTATTTTTCGGGCTATAAGTCGCAGTTTTTTTCATAGTTTGGCTGAGCTCCAGTGCGATTTATATATGTTTTTTTCCTTCTTTATTATGCATTTTCGGCAGGTGCGACTTATACTCCGGTGCGACTTATACTCCAAAAAATACGGTATGTATATATATATATATATATATATATATATATATATATATGTTTCTTGAACATTATTTTTTTGCCCTCAAGTGATGATTTTTTTTTGCCAGTCTAAATCCTCCAAAGTGCTTCAAATCTGATCTTTTGGCATCAGATTCAGGCCAAATCAGGAGGTTTAAAAAAAAAAATATATTTTTTTTTACATTGGCTGATTTTTATATATATATATATATATATATATATATATATATATATATATATATATATATATATATATATATATATATAGCCAGTAAGAAAATACTTACAAATAAAGGATTAAAAATACATTTACATACAATTATTTAATGCTAAAATACATAAATATTAATAAATATGTTTCTTAAACATACATTTTTTTGCCCTCGAGTGCTGATTTTTCTTTGCCAGTCTAAACGCTCCACATGTTACGGCTGGGGGATCGCAGCTTACGGCGGGGTTCGTTCCCCCGGGATGCAGACGGACCACTCCGGACAAGGCGTGCAGGTAGGAACATGATTTAATCTTCAAAACCACGTACCAAAAACAGAAAACAAGCAGAAGGGAAAACGTGCCGATCGCACGTGAAGCTAAGGTACAAACTAGCACAGGAAGCATAATTTAGGAGCCTAGAAAAACCAACGTAACCTGTTGCTTACAGCAAACAAAGAAGCCAGGCCGACTGACCGGCAGAAGCAGGCTTAAATAATGCCTCTGATTAGTGCTCGGGAAACAGGTGAGCGTCCCGAACACGAATCAGAGACAGGTGGAAATAATAAGTAATCATGGTAACTAAAAACAAACCCAAGGGTACACAAAAACAGGAACTCAGGGAGTCCAAAACAAACAGAAAATAACAAAACATGATCCGGGCCACGGACCATGACACCACAGTGCTTCAAATCTGATCTTTTGGCATCAGATTCAGACCGAATCAGGAGGTTTTTTTTTTTTTATATATTTTTTTTAGAAAATGTAAATATAAATGTATTATTTAACACATAAACCTGAGGCTTAGGTCAGGCTGATTTTTATTTATTTATATACATACAATATATATACAGCCATTAAGAAAGGTCTTTCTAATAAAGGATTAAAAATACATTTACATACAATTATTTAATGCCAAAATACATAAATATTAATAAATATGTTTCTTAAACATACATTTTTTTTGCCCTCAAGTGATGTTTATTTTTTTTTGCCAGTCTAAACCCTCCAAAGTGCTTCAAATCTGAACTTTTAGCATCAGATTCAGGCCAAATCAGGAGTTAAAAAAAAAAGAAAAGTTTAGAACATTTAATTACATATGTATTATTATCTTATCTTTTGGCATCAGATTCAGGCCAAATCAGGAGGGTGTTTTTTGAATTTTTTTTTTTTTTAGAAAATGTAATTACGAAATGTATTATTTAACACACAAACCTTAGGCTTAGGTCAGGCTGATCTATATATATATAGCCAGTAAGAAAGGACTTACAAATAAAGGATTACAAATACATTTACATACAATTATTTAATACTAAAATATATAAATATTAATAAATATGTTTCTTAAACATACCATTTTTTTGCCCTCAAGTGATGATTTTTTTGCCAGTCTAAATCCTCCAAAGTTTTTTTCATATTGGAGATACTTTTGACAATATAGTGTATTTGGCCACCTGCCTTGACTCACATATGAACTTGAAGTGCCATCCCATTCCTAACCCATAGGGTTCAATATGATGTCGCTCTTCACGATGCGCCGTTTTATGGGCGGTCTTATTTACGTGCCTCCACTTTGACCGCGTCCTCTCCCCGTCAGCCATATTGTAGTTTTCAGCGCTTCCATATGACAGATATAAGTGAGAATTATACACTATTTTGTATTAGAAATGGTAACAGCGCAGGATGCATGTGCATGTACGAGCCAGTCTTCCCTACAACAAGAAGATAGTGAAAAATAAATAACTTATTGAGTACAATGGCGGACTCTCGCAAAGCTGTTCGGGTAAACGTCTGCCATATATGGAGATATCCACTGACAAGGCAAAATTTGTCACTAAAGTCTCGAATCCCAAACGGCTCGTTTGGAAGAAGGCAAGATTATTTTATAAATATCGGCGCCGTGCCTCCATGGTTGGATTTAAAATTTTTGGTACTAATAGCTAAAACAAAAGTTGGTTTTGCATAATAGGGACTGAGTGGAAGAGTTACAAATCAGGAGGTAGTCCAAACCGGGAAAGAATAATTCAACACAACATCCGTTTTTCGGTGGACAAAGTCTATTTAAGACAACCAATTTTTTGTCAACATCCTTTGTTTTGACTTTGACTTTTGACATTGAGGCTACAATGTTTACACCTGAGTCTGATAAAAATCACATTTTACTTGCAGTGTAAACCGTCAGATGAAATAAAATCAGATTTAAAAAAAAATCGGATTTGGGCTACTTTGGCCAGCAGTGTAAACATAGTCTTAGTTTTAGTCATATTTTAGTCATCTAGATTCATTTTAGTCGACTAAACTTACAGTAAATTTTGTCGACTAAAAGTATAAATTAAGTGGTCTAGAAACCTCTGGTATTAAGGTTATTGCAGAGCATCTCACAAACTACATAAACTATTGATACAACGTTGATTATACATACATGTCCTTTAAAACTGACTTTGAAACAACGTTGAAAAATAGTTGTTTTTGTACACTGAGACAACGTTGATGTCTAACATTGGATCCACAGTGTTGGTTGATAAATGACCAGATTTCAATGGTCAAATTAAAGTCACAACCTGACATTGAATAAACGTCGTCAAAAAGCATGTTGTTTCAACGTTGTATCAGTGTTGTAAAAAAAATTGGTTGGGAAATGACCAAAATTCAATGGTCAAATCAACGTCAGAACGCGACATTGATTAAACGTTGTCAAAAAGAATGTTGTATTTGTGTAGTAGAATATTGGTTGGGAAATGACTAAAATTCAACGGTCTAATCAACGTCAGAACCCGACATTGATTAAACGTCGTCAAAAAACATGTTGTTTAAACGTTGTATTTGTGTAGTACAATATAAGTTGGGAAATGACCAAAATTCAATGGTCAAATCAACGTCAGAACCCAACATTGATTAAACGTTGTCAAAAAGAATGTTGTATTTGTGTAGTAGAATATTGGTTGAAAAATGACCAAAATTCAACGGTGAAATTAACTTCATAACCCAACATTAGTTAAACGTCGTCAAAAAACACGTTGCTTCAATGTTGTATTTGTGTAGTACAATATTAGTTGGGAAATGACCAAATTTCAATGGTCAAATCTACGTCAGAACCCAACATTGGTTAAACGTAGTCAAAAAACACGTTGTTTCAACGTTGTATTTGTGTTGTAGAATATTGGTTGGGAAATGGCCAAAATTCAACAGTCAAAGCAACTTCATAACCCAACATTGGTTAAATGTCGTCAAAAAACACGTTGTTTCAACGTTGTATTTGTGTTGTAGAATATTATTTGGGAAATGACCAAAATTCAGCGGTCAAATCAACTTCATAACCCAACATTGGTTAAATGTCGTCAAAAACCATGTTGTTTCGATATTGTATTTGTGTAGTAGAATATTGGTAGGGAAATGACCAAATTCAATGGTCAAATCAACGTCAGAACCCGACATTGATTAAACGTAGTCAAAAAACATGTTGTTTAAACGTTGTATTTGTGTAGTACAATATCAGTTGGGAAATGACCAAAATTCAATGGTCAAATCAACTTCATAACCCAACATTGGTTAAATGTTGTCAAAAAACACGTTATTACAATGTTATATTTGTGTTGTAGAATATTGGTTGGGAAATGACCAAAATTCAACGGTCAAATCAACGTCAGAACCCGACATTGATTAAACGTCGTCAAAAAACACGTATTTGTGTAGTTGAATATTGGTTGGGAAATGACCAAAATTCAACGGTCAAATCAACGTCAGAACTCGACATAAATTAAACGTCGTCAAAAAGAATGTTGTATTTGTGTAGTAGAATATTGGTTGGGAAATGACCAAAATTCAATGATCAAATCAACGTCAAAACCCGACATTGATTAAACGTCGTCAAAAAGAATGTTGTATTTGTGTAGTAGAATATTGGTTGGGAAATGACCAAAATTCAATGGTTTAATCAATGTCAGAACCCAACATTGGTTAAAAGTCAGAACCCGACATTGATTAAACATTGTCAAAAAGCCTGTAGTTTCACATATTTGTGTAGTAGAATATTGGTTGGGAAATGACCAATATTCAATGGTCAAATCCACTTCAGAACCCAACATTGGTTAAACGTCATCAAACAGTATGTTGTTTCAATGTTGTATTTGTGTAGTAGAATATTGGTTGGAAAATACTCAAATTGAAATGGTTAATCAACGTTATAACCCAACATTGGTTAAATGTCGTCAAAAAACACGTTATTTCAATGTTATATTTGTGTTGTAGAATATTGGTTGGGAAATGACCAAAATTCAACGGTCAAATCAACATCAGAACCCAACATTGATTAAATGTTGTCAAAAAGAATGTTGTATTTGTGTAGTAGAATAATGGTTGGGAAATGACCAAAATTCAACGGTCAAATCAACGTCAGAACCCAACATTGGTTAAACTTCGTCAAAAAACACGTTGTTTCAACGTTGTATTTGTGTTGTAGAATATTGGTTGGGAAATGACCAAAATTCAACGGTCAAATCAGCTTCATAACCCAACATTGGTTAAATGTCGTCAAAAACCACGTTATTTCAATGTTATATTTGTGTTGTAGAATATTGGTTGGGAAATGACCAAAATTCAACGGTCAAATCAACGTCAGAACCCAACATTGGTTAAATGTCGTCAAAAAGCATGTTGTTTCGATATTGTATTTGTGTAGTAGAATATTGGTTGGGAAATGATCAAATTCAATGGTCAAATCAATGTCAGAACCCGACATTGATTAAACGTCGTCAAAAAACATGTTGTTTAAACGTTGTATTTGTGTAGTACAATATAAGTTGGGAAATGACCAAAATTCAATGGTCAAATCAACGTCAGAACCCAACATTGATTAAACGTTGTCAAAAAGAATGTTGTATTTGTTTAGTAGAATATTGGTTGGGAAATGACCAAAATTCAACGGTCAAATCAACGTCAGAACCCAACATTGGTTAAACGTCGTCAAAAACACCTTGTTTCAACGTTGTATTTGTGTTGTAGAATATTATTTGGGAAATTACCAAATTTCAATGATCAAATCAACGTCAGAACCCAACATTGATTAAACGTTGTCAAAAAGAATGTTGTATTTGTGTAGTAGAATATTGGTTGGGAAATGACCAAAATTCAACGGTGAAATCAACTTCATAACCCAACATTAGTTAAACGTCGTCAAAAAACATGTTGCTTCAATGTTGTATTTGTGTAGTACAATATTAGTTGGGAAATGACCAAATTTCAATGGTCAAATCTACGTCAGAACCCAACATTGGTTAAATGTCGTCAAAAAACATGTTGTTTCAACGTTGTATTTGTGTTGTAGAATATTGGTTGGGAAATGGCCAAAATTCAACAGTCAAAGCAACTTCATAACCCAAAATTGGTTAAATGTCGTCAAAAAACACGTTATTTCAATGTTATATTTGTGTTGTAGAATATTGGTTGGGAAATGACCAAAATTCAACGGTCAAATCAACGTCAGAACCCAACATTGGTTAAATGTCGTCAAAAAGCATGTTGTTTCGATATTGTATTTGTGTAGTAGAATATTGGTTGGGAAATGACCAAATTCAATGGTCAAATCAACGTCAGAACCCGACATTGATTAAACGTCGTCAAAAAACATGTTGTTTAAACGTTGTATTTGTGTAGTACAATATTAGTTGGGAAATGACCAAAATTCAATGGTCAAATCAACGTCAGAACCCAACATTGATTAAACGTTGTCAAAAAGAATGTTGTATTTGTGTAGTAGAATATTGGTTGGGAAATGACCAAAATTCAACGGTCAAATCAACGTCAGAACCCGACATTGATTAAACGTCGTCAAAAAACATGTTGTTTAAACGTTGTATTTGTGTAGTACAATATTAGTTGGGAAATGACCAAAATTCAATGGTCAAATCAACATCAGAACCCAACATTGATTAAACGTTGTCAAAAAGAATCTTGTTTTTGTGTAGTAGAATATTGGTTGGGAAATGACCAAAATTCAACGGTCAAATCAACGTCAGAACCCAACATTGATTAAACGTCGTCAAAAACACGTTGTTTCAACGTTGTATTTGTGTTGTAGAATATTAGTTGGGAAATGACCAAATTTCAATGGTCAAATCAACGTCAGAACCCAACATTGGTTAAACGTAGTCAAAAAACACGTTGTTTCAACGTTGTATTTGTGTTGTAGAATATTGGTTGGGAAATGACCAAAATTCAACGGTCAAATCAACTTCATAACCCAACATTGGTTAAATGTCGTCAAAAAACACGTTATTTCATTGTTATATTTGTGTTGTAGAATATTGGTTGGGAAATGACCAAAATTCAACGGTCAAATCAACGTCAGAACCCAACATTGGTTAAATGTCGTCAAAAAGCATGTTGTTTCGATATTGTATTTGTGTAGTAGAATATTGGTTGGGAAATGACCAAATTCAATGGTCAAATCAACGTCAGAACCCGACATTGATTAAACGTCGTCAAAAAACATGTTGTTTAAACGTTGTATTTGTGTAGTACAATATTAGTTGGAAAATGACCAAAATTCAATGGTCAAATCAACGTCAGAACCCAACATTGATTAAACGTTGTCAAAAAGAATGTTGTATTTGTGTAGTAGAATATTGGTTGGGAAATGACCAAAATTCAACGGTCAAATCAACGTCAGAACCCAACATTGGTTAAACGTCGTCAAAAAACACGTTGTTTCAATGTTGTATTTGTGTTGTAGAATATTAGTTGGGAAATGACCAAATTTCAATGATCAAATCAACGTCAGAACCCAACATTGATTAAACGTTGTCAAAAAGAATGTTGTATTTGTGTAGTAGAATATTGGTTGGGAAATGACCAAAATTCAACGGTGAAATCAACTTCATAACCCAACATTGGTTAAATGTCGTCAAAAAACACGTTATTTCAATGTTATATTTGTGTTGTAGAATATTGGTTGGGAAATGACCAAAATTCAACGGTCAAATCAACGTCAGAACCCAACATTGGTTAAATGTCGTCAAAAAGCATGTTGTTTCGATATTGTATTTGTGTAGTAGAATATTGGTTGGGAAATGACCAAATTCAATGGTCAAATCAACGTCAGAACCCGACATTGATTAAACGTCGTCAAAAAACATGTTGTTTAAACGTTGTATTTGTGTAGTACAATATTAGTTGGGAAATGACCAAAATTCAATGGTCAAATCAACATCAGAACCCAACATTGATTAAACGTTGTCAAAAAGAATGTTGTTTTTGTGTAGTAGAATATTGGTTGGGAAATGACCAAAATTCAACGGTCAAATCAACGTCAGAACCCAACATTGGTTAAATGTCGTCAAAAAACACGTTGTTTCAACGTTGTATTTGTGTTGTAGAATATTAGTTGGGAAATGACCAAATTTCAATGGTCAAATCAACGTCAGAACCCAAAATTGGTTAAACGTAGTCAAAAACACGTTGTTTCAACGTTGTATTTGTGTTGTAGAATATTGGTTGGGAAATGACCAAAATTCAACGGTCAAATCAACTTCATAACCCAACATTGGTTAAATGTTGTCAAAAAGCATGTTGTTTCGATATTGTATTTGTGTAGTAGAATATTGGTTGGGAAATGACCAAATTCAATGGTCAAATCAACGTCAGAACCCGACATTGATTAAACGTCGTCAAAAAACATGTTGTTTAAACGTTGTATTTGTGTAGTACAATATTAGTTGGGAAATGACCAAAATTCAATGGTCAAATCAACGTCAGAACCCAACATTGATTAAACGTTGTCAAAAAGAATGTTGTATTTGTGTAGTAGAATATTGGTTGGGAAATGACCAAAATTCAACGGTCAAATCAACGTCAGAACCCGACATTGATTAAACGTCGTCAAAAAACATGTTGTTTAAACGTTGTATTTGTGTAGTACAATATTAGTTGGGAAATGACCAAAATTCAATGGTCAAATCAACATCAGAACCCAACATTGATTAAACGTTGTCAAAAAGAATCTTGTTTTTGTGTAGTAGAATATTGGTTGGGAAATGACCAAAATTCAACGGTCAAATCAACGTCAGAACCCAACATTGGTTAAACGTAGTCAAAAAACACGTTGTTTCAACGTTGTATTTGTGTTGTAGAATATTGGTTGGGAAATGACCAAAATTCAACGGTCAAATCAACTTCATAACCCAACATTGGTTAAACGTCGTCAAAAAACACGTTGCTTCAATGTTGTATTTGTGTAGTACAATATTAGTTGGGAAATGACCAAATTTCAATGGTCAAATCTACGTCAGAACCCAACATTGGTTAAACGTAGTCAAAAAACACGTTGTTTCAACGTTGTATTTGTGTTGTAGAATATTGGTTGGGAAATGGCCAAAATTCAACAGTCAAAGCAACTTCATAACCCAACATTGGTTAAATGTCGTCAAAAAACACGTTGTTTCAACGTTGTATTTGTGTTGTAGAATATTATTTGGGAAATGACCAAAATTCAGCGGTCAAATCAACTTCATAACCCAACATTGGTTAAATGTCGTCAAAAACCATGTTGTTTCGATATTGTATTTGTGTAGTAGAATATTGGTAGGGAAATGACCAAATTCAATGGTCAAATCAACGTCAGAACCCGACATTGATTAAACGTAGTCAAAAAACATGTTGTTTAAACGTTGTATTTGTGTAGTACAATATCAGTTGGGAAATGACCAAAATTCAATGGTCAAATCAACTTCATAACCCAACATTGGTTAAATGTTGTCAAAAAACACGTTATTACAATGTTATATTTGTGTTGTAGAATATTGGTTGGGAAATGACCAAAATTCAACGGTCAAATCAACGTCAGAACCCGACATTGATTAAACGTCGTCAAAAAACACGTATTTGTGTAGTTGAATATTGGTTGGGAAATGACCAAAATTCAACGGTCAAATCAACGTCAGAACTCGACATAAATTAAACGTCGTCAAAAAGAATGTTGTATTTGTGTAGTAGAATATTGGTTGGGAAATGACCAAAATTCAATGATCAAATCAACGTCAAAACCCGACATTGATTAAACGTCGTCAAAAAGAATGTTGTATTTGTGTAGTAGAATATTGGTTGGGAAATGACCAAAATTCAATGGTTTAATCAATGTCAGAACCCAACATTGGTTAAAAGTCAGAACCCGACATTGATTAAACATTGTCAAAAAGCCTGTAGTTTCACATATTTGTGTAGTAGAATATTGGTTGGGAAATGACCAATATTCAATGGTCAAATCCACTTCAGAACCCAACATTGGTTAAACGTCATCAAACAGTATGTTGTTTCAATGTTGTATTTGTGTAGTAGAATATTGGTTGGAAAATACTCAAATTGAAATGGTTAATCAACGTTATAACCCAACATTGGTTAAATGTCGTCAAAAAACACGTTATTTCAATGTTATATTTGTGTTGTAGAATATTGGTTGGGAAATGACCAAAATTCAACGGTCAAATCAACATCAGAACCCAACATTGATTAAATGTTGTCAAAAAGAATGTTGTATTTGTGTAGTAGAATAATGGTTGGGAAATGACCAAAATTCAACGGTCAAATCAACGTCAGAACCCAACATTGGTTAAACGTCGTCAAAAAACACGTTGTTTCAACGTTGTATTTGTGTTGTAGAATATTGGTTGGGAAATGACCAAAATTCAACGGTCAAATCAGCTTCATAACCCAACATTGGTTAAATGTCGTCAAAAACCACGTTATTTCAATGTTATATTTGTGTTGTAGAATATTGGTTGGGAAATGACCAAAATTCAACGGTCAAATCAACGTCAGAACCCAACATTGGTTAAATGTCGTCAAAAAGCATGTTGTTTCGATATTGTATTTGTGTAGTAGAATATTGGTTGGGAAATGATCAAATTCAATGGTCAAATCAATGTCAGAACCCGACATTGATTAAACGTCGTCAAAAAACATGTTGTTTAAACGTTGTATTTGTGTAGTACAATATAAGTTGGGAAATGACCAAAATTCAATGGTCAAATCAACGTCAGAACCCAACATTGATTAAACGTTGTCAAAAAGAATGTTGTATTTGTTTAGTAGAATATTGGTTGGGAAATGACCAAAATTCAACGGTCAAATCAACGTCAGAACCCAACATTGGTTAAACGTCGTCAAAAACACCTTGTTTCAACGTTGTATTTGTGTTGTAGAATATTATTTGGGAAATTACCAAATTTCAATGATCAAATCAACGTCAGAACCCAACATTGATTAAACGTTGTCAAAAAGAATGTTGTATTTGTGTAGTAGAATATTGGTTGGGAAATGACCAAAATTCAACGGTGAAATCAACTTCATAACCCAACATTAGTTAAACGTCGTCAAAAAACATGTTGCTTCAATGTTGTATTTGTGTAGTACAATATTAGTTGGGAAATGACCAAATTTCAATGGTCAAATCTACGTCAGAACCCAACATTGGTTAAATGTCGTCAAAAAACATGTTGTTTCAACGTTGTATTTGTGTTGTAGAATATTGGTTGGGAAATGGCCAAAATTCAACAGTCAAAGCAACTTCATAACCCAAAATTGGTTAAATGTCGTCAAAAAACACGTTATTTCAATGTTATATTTGTGTTGTAGAATATTGGTTGGGAAATGACCAAAATTCAACGGTCAAATCAACGTCAGAACCCAACATTGGTTAAATGTCGTCAAAAAGCATGTTGTTTCGATATTGTATTTGTGTAGTAGAATATTGGTTGGGAAATGACCAAATTCAATGGTCAAATCAACGTCAGAACCCGACATTGATTAAACGTCGTCAAAAAACATGTTGTTTAAACGTTGTATTTGTGTAGTACAATATTAGTTGGGAAATGACCAAAATTCAATGGTCAAATCAACGTCAGAACCCAACATTGATTAAACGTTGTCAAAAAGAATGTTGTATTTGTGTAGTAGAATATTGGTTGGGAAATGACCAAAATTCAACGGTCAAATCAACGTCAGAACCCGACATTGATTAAACGTCGTCAAAAAACATGTTGTTTAAACGTTGTATTTGTGTAGTACAATATTAGTTGGGAAATGACCAAAATTCAATGGTCAAATCAACATCAGAACCCAACATTGATTAAACGTTGTCAAAAAGAATCTTGTTTTTGTGTAGTAGAATATTGGTTGGGAAATGACCAAAATTCAACGGTCAAATCAACGTCAGAACCCAACATTGATTAAACGTCGTCAAAAACACGTTGTTTCAACGTTGTATTTGTGTTGTAGAATATTAGTTGGGAAATGACCAAATTTCAATGGTCAAATCAACGTCAGAACCCAACATTGGTTAAACGTAGTCAAAAAACACGTTGTTTCAACGTTGTATTTGTGTTGTAGAATATTGGTTGGGAAATGACCAAAATTCAACGGTCAAATCAACTTCATAACCCAACATTGGTTAAATGTCGTCAAAAAACACGTTATTTCATTGTTATATTTGTGTTGTAGAATATTGGTTGGGAAATGACCAAAATTCAACGGTCAAATCAACGTCAGAACCCAACATTGGTTAAATGTCGTCAAAAAGCATGTTGTTTCGATATTGTATTTGTGTAGTAGAATATTGGTTGGGAAATGACCAAATTCAATGGTCAAATCAACGTCAGAACCCGACATTGATTAAACGTCGTCAAAAAACATGTTGTTTAAACGTTGTATTTGTGTAGTACAATATTAGTTGGAAAATGACCAAAATTCAATGGTCAAATCAACGTCAGAACCCAACATTGATTAAACGTTGTCAAAAAGAATGTTGTATTTGTGTAGTAGAATATTGGTTGGGAAATGACCAAAATTCAACGGTCAAATCAACGTCAGAACCCAACATTGGTTAAACGTCGTCAAAAAACACGTTGTTTCAATGTTGTATTTGTGTTGTAGAATATTAGTTGGGAAATGACCAAATTTCAATGATCAAATCAACGTCAGAACCCAACATTGATTAAACGTTGTCAAAAAGAATGTTGTATTTGTGTAGTAGAATATTGGTTGGGAAATGACCAAAATTCAACGGTGAAATCAACTTCATAACCCAACATTGGTTAAATGTCGTCAAAAAACACGTTATTTCAATGTTATATTTGTGTTGTAGAATATTGGTTGGGAAATGACCAAAATTCAACGGTCAAATCAACGTCAGAACCCAACATTGGTTAAATGTCGTCAAAAAGCATGTTGTTTCGATATTGTATTTGTGTAGTAGAATATTGGTTGGGAAATGACCAAATTCAATGGTCAAATCAACGTCAGAACCCGACATTGATTAAACGTCGTCAAAAAACATGTTGTTTAAACGTTGTATTTGTGTAGTACAATATTAGTTGGGAAATGACCAAAATTCAATGGTCAAATCAACATCAGAACCCAACATTGATTAAACGTTGTCAAAAAGAATGTTGTTTTTGTGTAGTAGAATATTGGTTGGGAAATGACCAAAATTCAACGGTCAAATCAACGTCAGAACCCAACATTGGTTAAATGTCGTCAAAAAACACGTTGTTTCAACGTTGTATTTGTGTTGTAGAATATTAGTTGGGAAATGACCAAATTTCAATGGTCAAATCAACGTCAGAACCCAAAATTGGTTAAACGTAGTCAAAAACACGTTGTTTCAACGTTGTATTTGTGTTGTAGAATATTGGTTGGGAAATGACCAAAATTCAACGGTCAAATCAACTTCATAACCCAACATTGGTTAAATGTTGTCAAAAAACACGTTATTACAATGTTATATTTGTGTTGTAGAATATTGGTTGGGAAATTACCAAAATTCAACGGTCAAATCAACGTCAGAACTCGACATAGATTAAACATCGTCAAAAAGAATGTTGTATTTGTGTAGTTGAATATTGGTTGGGAAATGACCAAAATTCAATGATCAAATCAACGTCAAAACCCGACATTGATTAAACGTCGTCAAAAAGAATGTTGTATTTGTGTAGTAGAATATTGGTTGGGAAATGACCAAAATTCAATGGTTTAATCAACGTCAGAACCCAACATTGGTTAAAAGTCAGAACCCGACATTGATTAAACATTGTCAAAAAGCCTGTAGTTTCACGTATTTGTGTAGTAGAATATTGGTTGGGAAATGACCAAAATTCAATGGTCAAATCCACTTCAGAACCCAACATTGGTTAAACGTCATCAAACAGTATGTTGTTTCAATGTTGTATTTGTGTAGTAGAATATTGGTTGGAAAATACTCAAATTTAAATGGTTAATCAACGTTATAACCCAACATTGGTTAAATGTCGTCAAAAACACGTTATTTCGATGTTATATTTGTGTTGTAGAATATTGGTTGGGAAATGACCAAAATTCAACGGTCAAATCAACGTCAGAACCCGACATTGGTTAAACGTAGTCAAAAAGCACGTATTTGTGTAGTAGAATATTGGTTGGGAAATGACCAAAATTCAATGGTCAAATCCACTTCAGAACCCAACATTGGTTAAACGTCATCAAACAGTATGTTGTTTCAATGTTGTATTTGTGTAGTAGAATATTGGTTGGAAAATACTCAAATTTAAATGGTTAATCAACGTTATAACCCAACATTGGTTAAATGTCGTCAAAAAACACGTTATTTCAATGTTATATTTGTGTTGTAGAATATTGGTTGGGAAATGACTAAAATTCAACGATCAAATCAACGTCAGAACCCAACATTGGTTAAACGTCGTCAAAAAACACGTATTTGTGTAGTAGAATATTGGTTGGGAATTGACCAAAATTCAATGGTCAAATTAATGTCAGAACCCGACATTGGTTAGACGTCGTCAAAAAACATGTTGTTTCATTGTTGTATTTGTGTAGTACAATATTAGTTGGGAAATGACCAAAATTCAACGGTCAAATCAACGTCAGAACCCCGGGGAACGTACGTTATCAGTATCATGCAGTATCGTGTTTCCAAGCTACTACAAAATGTGCTCATTGTTGCAATTAATCCTGATTTCCTAATTTTTTTATTAAAAAAATGCACACATTGTTTTATTCATTTTTGTTTTGTAGGTTAGAATATTTTATATACTAGAGTTAATATTGCTGATCAATTTTAATTCATTATATTTATTGAGTTTACTTATTTTTCAGTATCAAATGGTTCAACTTTAAAAAAAAAATGCAATAATTTAAATAAAGATTTATTTTTTTCAACATTTCATGCAGACTGATGCAAATAAAAGAGTGATAATAAAGTTATTCTTTTTGTTGTAAGTTGATCTATATTTATTTTTCTTCAAAATGATACCATGTTATGCAGAGGCGTACTTATAACAATTTTACAGACAAACAGTGAAGGGAGGGTAGCCGTGGATGTCCTTCTATTTGCTACTTTACTGTGTCAAACATACATAAAATAAGTAGTACTGTACATTTAGTGTATTCACACACATTTACAGACAGTGTACGTCAGGTGCAATAATGCTGTGATGTGGATTCAGTAGTGGTGTGCAAAAATAGTAGCACTGTCTCAGTGATCATACTGGTCAGCTGGTAAAGAGATTAAAAAGGGCTGAAAAAAAATGTGTTCAGGATGGGACGAGGATTTTGCCACGTTTTAGTCCTAGAGGCAAGTCCCAAATACTATAGTGCACTGGTTGTCCAACGTTTTTTTCACTAGATACCACCTCAGTACCACCATAATGACCAACGTCAACATACAGTAGCGTAGTAGGCCCAAGTATTCATTAAAAGCAACTATTTTTTTTAATATTTTTGGCCACTATAGAATTACACACAGTTTTAACAGTAACACTATGTTTTATTATATGGAAATGAAACATAAACAATTATAATGAAATATAATTTTATTATAATTGAGCTAAAATGAGTTTGACACCACTGATGTTGATCATATCGGCTGTACATATTTTCGTTAGAAAAGAGAAGTGTTGGATACTTCTCTCATTGCCTTATTTGTGTTTGACTTTATTAAAATATTTGGTAAGCATTTTATTAAACAAAACCAGTTCCCTTTAAGTAATATAGAAATGTATCAAAGCTGTTTATCTATTTTATGGAGGAATGTTGTTCATCATAGAACTGGCACCCAATGTTGTTAAAAAGGTATGGATTTTGAATCGAGGATCGTTTTGAACAGTAACACTGTGTTTTAATATTTGAGAATAAAAAAAATCCTGGTATTTACATAATAAATAACATTTATTAATACATATTGCACTTCATAGTGCGTATGGGCGTTCTGAGAATGTAATCGTTACCCCCAAAAATCGAATCGAATCAACTCGAACCGTGTGGTGCGGAAAGCTTCACAGCCCTAGTACGCGGGCTGTAAATGACTTAATTAAATATTCAAACACAGTGTTACTGTTCAAACTGTGTGTAATGTTGCAGTGGACACAAATATTACATTTTTTAACCTTTGCCTCGTTTTTGAAGAATACTTGGGCCTACTACGCTACTGTATTTTAATGTTGGTCATTATGTGGTACTTGGTGAAAAAATTTTGGAAAGGCACTGTGCTACAAAACTATACAAAACTGGCAGCTGAGTTGATAGAATTTTACCGTAAAAATTTACAGTGTATTTTTACTGTAAATATAAAACTGCATTTTTTCAGTAAAATTCTGGCAACTTAAATACCGGATAAAACCGTAAAAACGACAACTGTAGATTTGTCCGTGTACTATTGTAAATAGCAAAACAGTACCACCGTTTTTTACAGTAAAAAACTGGAAGCTCAGTTGCCAACATTTTATGGTCATGTACAGTAAAATGCTGTAAAACCACAGTCAATTTCACAAATAATTTTTATAAAATTTCATAAAAATGATTTGTTTTTTTATGTACAAAGTAAAAAAATGTGTAGATTTTACAGTAAAAAACTGACAGGTCAGTCGCAAAAATGTTACCGTAAAATGTAGTGTTTTTTTCAGCATGTTACTGTAAAATGGAAAAAAACAGTACCACTGTTTTTCACGGTACAAAACTGGCAGCTCAGTTGATAGAATTTTACAGTGTTTTTTTACTGTAAATAGAAATCTGTATTTTTACAGTAAAATTCTGACAACTTAAATACCGGATTTTACCGTAAAAATGACAACTGTAGATTTTAACGTGTAATATTGTGAATAGTAAAACAGTACCACCGTTTTTTTACAGTAAAAAACTGACAGGTCGGTCGCAAAAATTTTACCGTAAAATGTACAGGTTCTTTTTCAGTATGTTACTGTAAATGGAAAAAAACAGTACCACTGTTTTTCACGATCCAAAACTGCCAGCTCAGTTGATAGAATTTTACTTTAAAATTTACAGTGTATTTTTACTGTAAATATAAAACTGAATTTAACAGTAAAATTCTGGCAACTTAAATACCGGATTTTACCGTAAAAAACGTGTACTATTGTGAATAGCAAAACAGTACCACCGTTTTTTACAGTAAAAAAACTGGCAGCTCAGTTGCCAGCATTTTATGGTCAAAAAACAGTGGTACTGTTTTTTCATGTACAGTAAAATGTTGTAAAAACACAGTAAATTTCACAAATATTTTTTATAAAATATCATAAAAATGTTTTTTTTTTAATGTACAATGTAAAAAAAACCTGACAGGTCAGTCGCAAAAATTTTACCGTAAAATTTACAGTGTTTTTTTCAGCATGTTACTGTAAATGGAAAAAACAGTACCACTGTTTTTCACGGTACAAAACTGGCAGCTCAGTTGATAGAATTTTACCGTAAAATTAATTGTAAATATAAAACTGCATTTTTTTCAGTAAAATTCTGGCAACTTAAATACCGGATAAAACCGTAAAAACGACAACTGTAGATTTGTCCGTGTACTATTGTAAATAGCAAAACAGTACCACCGTTTTTTACAGTAAAAAACTGGCAGCTCAGTTGCCAACATTTTATGGTCATGTACAGTAAAATGCTGTAAAACCACAGTCAATTTCACAAATAATTTTTATAAAATTTCATAAAAATGATTTGTTTTTTTATGTACAAAGTAAAAAAATGTGTAGATTTTACAGTAAAAAACTGACAGGTCAGTCGCAAAAATGTTACCGTAAAATGTAGTGTTTTTTTCAGCATGTTACTGTAAAATGGAAAAAAACAGTACCACTGTTTTTCACGGTACAAAACTGGCAGCTCAGTTGATAGAATTTTACAGTGTTTTTTTTACTGTAAATAGAAATCTGCATTTTTACAGTAAAATTCTGACAACTTAAATACCGGATTTTACCGTAAAAATGACAACTGTAGATTTTAACGTGTAATATTGTGAATAGTAAAACAGTACCACCGTTTTTTTACAGTAAAAAACTGACAGGTTGGTCGCAAAAATCTTACCGTAAAATGTACAGGTTCTTTTTCAGTATGTTACTGTAAATGGAAAAAAACAGTACCACTGTTTTTCACGATCCAAAACTGCCAGCTCAGTTGATAGAATTTTACTTTAAAATTTACAGTGTATTTTTACTGTAAGTATAAAACTGAATTTAACAGTAAAATTCTGGCAACTTAAATACCGGATTTTACCGTAAAAAACGTGTACTATTGTGAATAGCAAAACAGTACCACTGTTTTTTACAGTAAAAAACTGGCAGCTCAGTTGCCAGCATTTTATGGTCAAAAAACAGTGGTACTGTTTTTTCATGTACAGTAAAATGTTGTAAAAACACAGTAAATTTCACAAATAATTTTTATAAAATTTCATAAAAATGTTTTGTTTTTTTATGTACAATGTAAACAAAATTGTAGATTTTACAGTAAAAAACTGACAGGTCAGTCGCAAAAAGTTTACCGTAAAATTAACAGGTTTTTTTTTCAGTATGTTACTGTAAATGGGAAAAAAACAGTACCACTGTTTTTCACCGTACAAAACTGGCAGCTCAGTTGATAACATTTTACCATAAAATTCACTGTAAATATAAAACTGCATTTTTACAGTAATATTCGGGCAACTTAAATACCGGATTTTACCGTAAAAACGACAACTGTAGATTTTACCGAATAGTAATGTAATCAATGTAAAAAAATGTTTAGATTTTACAGTAAAAAAACTGACAGGTCAGTCGCAAAAATTTTACCATAAAATGTACAGTGTTTTTTTCAGCATGTTACTGTGAAATGGAAAAAAAACAGTACCACTGTTTTTCACGGAACAAAACTGGCAGCTCAGTTGATGGAATTTTACAGTGTTTTTTTTTTACTGTAAATATAAAACTGCATTTTTACAGTAAAATTCTGGCAACTTAGCTGCCGGATTTTACAGTATAAACGACAACTGTAGATTTCACCGTGTACTATTGTGAATAGCAACACAGTACCACCGTTTTTTTTACAGTAAAAAACTGGCAGCTCAGTTGCCAGCATTTTATGGTCAAAAAACAGTGGTACTGTTTTTTCATGTACAGTAAAATGCTGTAAAAAAAACCCACAGTAAATTTCACAAACCATTTTTATAAAATTTCATAACATTGATTTTTTTTATGTAAACAAATCTAAGATGTAAAAAAATTTGTAGATTTTACAGTAAAAAACTGACAAGTCAGTCGCAAAAATGTTACTGTAAATGGTGTGTTTTTTTCACCATCTTACTGTAAAATGGTACACAATTGGCAGCTCAGTTGATAGAATTTTACAGTGTTTTTTTTACTGTAAATATAAAACTGCATTTTTACAGTAAAATTCTGACAACTTAAATACCGTATTTTACCGTAAAAATGATAACTGTAGATTTTACCGTGTACTATTGTGAACAGCAAAACAGTACCACCGTTTTTTTACAGTAAAAAACTGGCAGCTCAGTTGCCAGCATTTTATGGTCAAAAAACAGTGGTACTATTTTTTTCATGTAAAGTAAAATGCTCTTCTTCAAAATTATTAGTTTTTTTATGTACTATGTAAAAAATTATTTTAGATTTTACAGTAAAAAAACTGAAAGGTCAGTCGCAAAAATTTTACCGTAAAATGTACAGTGTTTATTTTCAGCATGTTACTGTAAATGGAAAAAAAATGGTACCACTGATTTTCACGGTACAGAACTGGCAGCTCAGTTGATAGCATTTTACCGTAAAAAAATTTACAGTGTAATTTTACTGTAAATATAAAACTGCATCAGTCAACTCATTGGTGTTAATTTTCAATATATCAAGATAACAAAATTATAACAAAAAAATGATTTATGTAGTTTGATCATTTTCCTCGACTGGTGCACTAACATCATGTGGTTTATTTTGTACATATGTAGCAACATCTACAAATATACAAATAATTGCTATCTAGTGGACACATTTAGAACAGCAGTTTCTTTCATTCAAAAATTTCAGGTTCATTTTCATACTTAGCAAATGAAGCGCTAGCTGTTCAAAGTCGTCATCAACTGATGACGTCTCTGCGCTGCTGACTTAGAGCCACTCAAGATGATCCCCTGCTGGCCCCACTATGGACTGGACTCTTACACTATTAACTAGATCCTCTATGGACTGGACTCTCACACTATTAACTAGATCCACTCGACATCCATCCACATCTGCGGTCCCTTCCAAGGTTTCTCATTGTATCCGACTGGGTTGAATTTTTTCTTGCCCTGATGTGGGATCTGAGCCGAGGATGTCGTTGTGGGTTGTGCAGCCCTTTGAGACACTTGTGATTTAGGGCTATATAAATAAACTTTGATTGATTGAAACTCATCTTGCGGGCCGGATGAAACCTGTTCGCGGGCCTGATCCGGCCCTCGGACCGTGCGTTTGACACCCCTGCATTAGTGCCAAAAGGCTTCTTGTCGATAGGTAGTGGGGCTGAGGCGGCGAATGAGATCTACTTAATGTCATCACGAGGTCATGCGAGTGTCCTCACCATCTGAGTCGGCGTCGTCACTGCACACGCTCAGTCGCTCCGCGTTCCCCTGGATGTATTTGTTGTACAGTTTGATCCGTAAGGCCCAGCTCAAGTCCGGCTGCCTGACCGTGTTCTTCAGCCTCCGTCGGGCATTCGCGAACCAGTTGGACACCTGAGTGGACACGGCTAAGTGAAGACACGGCAAAGATTGTGCTGGTTTTATCTCCCCGGGCCACGGTCTCACCTGTACCAGCGTCATGTGGGAGCCCAGCGCCAACAGCACCTTCTCGGTCTTGGTGGGGTACGGGTTGTCCCTGTGTTTGTACAGCCAGTGTTTCAGCGGACGGGCCATGTCCTGCAGCACCTGTCGCTTGTGGCGGACTTTGACCCCACCCAGGCGAGACCTGGAGGAGGTTCCGACAATAACCATATGCATGCAACATAATCCCGGAGAAGAAACATGACAGTGTAAAGAAAGTTCAGGTTCTGTTATTCCAAAAGAAAATGAGCATACCCATATTTCCTGTATTTCAGAGGGTTCTCTGTGGTCTCCTGGTACTGGAGCAGGTCCACGTTCTGCGCGCCTGATAGACAATTCAGCCTAGTCCTCTGTTCATCCTGTCGGTTGTCTTCCAAATAAGGAAAAGTCTCAGACGTCATCCCAGCGACCGTGTTCATCGTCTCTTGACAGGTGCATCAGCAGTTTTCCAGAAGTAAAATGACGCAGTGGTCTCCCATCCTAGGGACATTGACGTACAAATGACAGGAAGTTGGTGAAAACGCTGAATAGTCCTTGGTCTTTCCTCTGGAAAACGAAGACCGTCTTGTCAGTCCCTTGTGAGAGGAGTCTGAAAACCAGGAGGACGTCATCTGGTTTTGTTTGGAGAGTTCAAATAACCTGCGTCTCCACCGCCCACTGGCCCTCCCACCGGCCAATCCCCCGTCCTCCGAGGAGTTCTGTGAGGGAACCCTTGCAAAGATATGCAAAGTATTGCACGGCAAACGTGGTTCTTAAGATTCTTGTTCGACATGATCTCACATTTTCTACACGAGGCGTACGAGTCTCGGTGCGGTTGAACCCGAGAATCGTGTCAGCAAATACCGTGGCGTGTTTCACCAGGGGGGTATTCGGGAGCGGGACGGGTGTAATTACAAGTTTCCTAATAAGAGGGAGAAACCACCAAGCCGTGCCACGTGCTGTGCATCGAATACTGGATTTCGGAACAAATTGGGCCGTAGTTATGTCAATAGCAGGGCTGGAAAATAACCCTGATTTTGTTCATTTTGTGCTTGTTTTGTGTACGCAATTTAGGAACCGTGGCTCTTTTGCACTGTCGGCAATCTCTAGAGAAATGGCACAATGTGTGGATTTTTGAGAACATTTAAGCCGTTTCCATCAAGTGGCACATACAATGTTGTTTCAGTGCGGTTTGGAACAGGAAACCCTGACATGGCTCGTGTTAGGCTTGATGCTGATAGCTGTGTAAACAGTGCCATGTGACACACTGTAACCTGCCTGTAACTTATAATAATTTACAATAAGTTAATAACATTATGCATCTTTTGCTATTTCTTCTTGAAATGTGTATGTAATTGTATGAAGGAGACAGTGGGCCTGAAGCATGTATATATGCACACGCATACATACATACATACATATATATATACATATGAATATGTATATATGTGTGTGTATATATATACAGTATATATATATATATACACACATATATACATATGAATGTGTATATATGTCTGTTTGTGTATATATATATATATATATATATATATATATATATATATATATATATATATATATATATATGTACATATATATATACACACACATATATACACACACACACATATATATACACATGTTGTACCGTGAAAAACAGTGGTACTGTTTTTTCCATTAACAGTAACATGCTGAAAAAAACACTGTAAATTTTACGGTAACATTTTTGCGACTGACCTGTCAGTTTTTTTTTACTGTAAAATCTGCAATTTTTTTTACATTGTACATAAAAAAAATAAAAAAAATAATGAAATGTTATAAAAAATATTTGTGAAATGTACTGTGTTTTTACAGCATTTTATTGTACATGAAAAAACAGTACCACTGTTTTTTGACCATAAAATGCTGGCAACTGAGCTGCCAGTTTTTTTTACTGTAAAAAACGATGGTACTGTTTTGCTATTCACAATAGTACACGTTTTTTTACGGTAAAATCCGGTATTTAAGTTGCCAGACTTTTACTGTTAAATTCAGTTTTATATTTACAATAAAAATACACTGTAAATTTTAAAGTAAAATTCTATCAACTGAGCTGGCAGTTTTGGATTGTGAAAAACAGTGGTACTGTTTTTTTCCATTTACAGTAACATACTGAAAAAGAACCTATACATTTTACAGTAAAATTTTTGCGACTGACCTGTCAGTTTTTTACTGTAAAAAAAACGGTGGTACTGTTTTGCTATATATATATATATATATATATATATATATATATGTATGTGTGTGTGTGTGTGTGTGTGTGTGTATATATATGTATATATGTGTGTGTTTGTTTGTGCATATCAATTTGTGTTTATGTATGTGAGTGTATATATATATATGTGTGTGTGTATATATATATATATATATATATGTGTGTATAAATGTGTGTATATATATGTGTGTATATAGATGTGTGTATATATGTGTATATATATATATGTATATGTATATATGTATATATATATGTATATGTATATATGTATATATATATATATATATATGTATATATATATATATGTGTGTATATATGTATATATATATATATATATATATGTATGTATATATATATGTATATATATATATATGTGTGTATATATATGTATATATATATATATATATATATATATATATATATATATATATATATATATATATATATATATATATATATATATATATCATACTTGCCAACCCTCCCGAATTTTCCGGGAGACTCCCGAATTTCAGTGCCTCTCCCGAAAATCTCCCGGGACAACCATTCCCCCGAATTTATCCCGATTTTCAGCCGGACTTAAGACACGCCCCCTCCAGGTCTGTGCGGACCTGAGTGAGGACAGCCTGTCGTCACGTCCGCTCTTTACTTCATTCTTCAGAACCGACTCCCACACTTGCCGTCAGGGTGCGCAATACAACGTAAACCGTTACTTTTTGGTTGGCCAACGGTTTAAAAAGTAACCACAGAACATTATACCGTATAGTGTTCTGTGGTTACTTTTTGGTTGGCTAACGGTTTACGTTGTATTGCGCACCCTGACGGTAAGTGTGGGAGTCGGTTCTGAAGTATGAAGTAAAGAGACGCAACTTCATCACCTCGCCTGGTTATTGACTCCAACCCAGTATATTACGCTGCCCATACCTATGCTCCTTCAAAGGCTGTGCTACTGGCTGCAAAGCATTGCACTTTCAAATACAACAATGAGTAGAGGAGTGTTATGTGTGTAGTGTAAATAAATGAACACTGAAATTCAAGTATTTATTTTATTTATATGCATACCTGCCAACTACTCCGGTTTTCCCGTAATTAGTACGGTTTTCATCAACCTATTCCGGGTTACGGTTGCAGTGATAAAAAATACGGTTTTTCATTAATTAATTTTTTTTTTTTTTTTTTAAAGTTTTATTCACGAAATCTCGTAACAACAATGACAATCGACACTGCTTCCCGTAACTTCCTATCGAGCCATTCTGAATGCCATGCGCGAGGCTATTTATAGCACCGCTGCCAAGCACGAGGCACCAGTTGCCATTGTTTCCAAACGAGTGAACGATCATGGAATCAGCCGAAGAAAAATCGCAAACGAGTCTTAAACCGAAAACAAAACTGCAGTCATTCCGTGAAGAATATTCAAAAGCCTATCCGGGAATAATTATCCGTTCCAAAAAGGGTGAAAACTACGTGAATTGCACCTTGTGCAGACAAGATTTTTCGATCGGACACGGAGGAATTAGCGATGTAAAAGACCACGTTGGGACAAAAAAACACAAGTCTAATGCCGTTGCTAGCGATACAAGTGGAAAACTTTCAACGTTTTTCGTCGCCCAAACAGATTCTTTGGATGTGATAAATGCCGAAGTTTTATTTACGGAGGCAATAATTGAGCAAACAAAAAGGTAATGACACCAATGTTATCTATTGGAATTGTTTAGTACTGTTATACTGTTAAAAGTGTTTATACTATTTATGCTTTCAAGTCCAAGTTGAAGAAATCTTGTTAAATGTTGACAGCATAACTACCAAAATACAGAAGTATGTCCTTAATATTTTTGCAGTGCTATTTCTGTTGAAAAGTTCAAATGATTACATTAGAGATGTGATGTGCCACTTTTCAAGTGTCTGATGGCTTAAATTAATTTTCATTAATTTTTCATATTTTGAATTCTTTTGAAAGGCTTACAAAAAAACTACATTTGAATTGTAATTCCATGCTATTGACAGGACTATTAATTTTAATGAAGTTAGCTTACCATGTTTACAGTATAATAATTGTGATAGAAATGTTTTACAATTGAACAAGGCAGTAGATTATACAAGCTTGGACAGAAAGTTAATAATGACACCAATTTTTTTTTTAATGGAATTGTTTAGTACTGTTTTACCATTTGTTTACTGTAAAACGTGTTTATACTGTTTATACTTTCAATTAACACATTGAAGTCTTGTGAAAAGTTGACAGGATAACTGGCATTAACTGTCAAAATAATTTCAAACTATTGAAGTTACCTTACAGAATAAACATGTCAATCAACCCATATGATTTTTGCTGTAATATTTTTGTTTTGAAAAGTCACTGTGACTGATAGAAAAGTGATGGTTTTAGCAACATTTTAACCTGTCTGAATGCTAATAAGTATTTATTTTAATTATATATATATGTGTATATATATATATATAAGAAATACTTGAATTTAAGTGAATTCTAGCTATAAATATACTCCTCCCCCTTAACCCCTCCCCCTGGCCCCGTCCACCCATTGTAATTTTGAAGAATTCATCCGAATGTGCATGAACTATTTCTGTTCAATATTATTAGAAATGTCACATCTTAAATGTTCAAATATTAACTGTCAGTTTACTGTACTGTGCCAACTGTACTACTAAATGAGTGCGTATTTTCTATTGTTTCATTGAAAATCAAACAGCAAAGTCCATTTGGCCGTCATCCGTTTTAATTATGAAACACAATTGTGTCAAAGTCATGATTTTTTTTTCCATGCTTGAAATAAGAAATGATTACTTGAAAAAAGCAGTTTTATACTTGTGAGTGTTGATGACACAACTTTGCAACACTTGATAGTCTAGTTTCAAGCATTTTTTACTCAATATAGGTCATCAAATCTCAGCAACAAGCTGTAATATCTTACAGAGATCATTCAGGATCAAAACCCTTAAAACAAGTAAAACACTCTAACATACAATCTGCTTAGTGAGAATAATTATCTTATCAAACAGAAAATAAGCAAATATAACCCTTATTTGAGATATTTAATCTTACTTAGATTTCAGTTTTTGCAGTGCATAGGGATGATACTCGAAACCGGTTTTCCCGCTTGTTCGATAAGAAAAGAACCGAGTCCTCGGACTCGAATCCCTTTTTGAGAACCGGTACCGTTATCGAGACCACTATAGTAAAGAAAAAGAGTTGGTTCTTTATTCGAATCACTGGGAACGAATCCCGTCCCGACCAGAAATGCTCCGTGTGACATCACAAGAAATGACGTCACGTAGCTCAGTCATTAGGCGCAGATAGCGAAAGCAGGAAAAACAATGGACCGGAAAAAGCGCTCCAAGGTGTAATAAAGTTCAAAACAAAATGTATAATCCAATGAATAACTTTACTGAGAGATTTGAGCAGGGTACAAACACATGACCAACACTTTTACGACCAACCGGAAACATAGCAACCAGGCTAGCAACGCACCTCCTTTACGGCAGCTGTCGCAACGTTCTTAAAGCAACCGCAGCACATACATATATATACAACATATCTCCCTTTTTTAACTTTTGTTTTTCTTTCCTTGTAATCACACTGTATATGGGTTGTCTGTCTAATTATAAATAATGCAGACCAGGCGTGTTGGCTGAGTTCTTGACGTTTACTTTTCGGGGCTCCCGCGCATGCTCGTCACTCCCGTTGCATGCTGGGTAGTGTAGTTGTTATATTCCCTAGCTCCTAACATCACATCTTTCCCCCTATAAAGAAATAATGTTAACTCAATAAATTGTATTTCTTTTTTTAGCTTTAACTTTTCATTTTTTAGCATTGTAACCACATTTGCAAACAACTTTTCTCTTCATAGAATTTTCTTTCAGTAAAGAAATAAAGTGCAAAAATGTCAAAGCATCATAACAAACAGTTATGTCAAATAGCAGCAGAAGTGCACTTTTTGGAGAGGTGTATTATTTTAAGTTTTGTGCCCAAGGGACTGATTTTATTTCAGAATCAGAATCAGAATCAGAATCAGAATCAGCTTTATTGTCATTACGCAAGGTAACGAGATTGAGGCCATTCCATACAGTGCGATGTGTGCATGCTAGAAAAACAATGTGCAAATATATAAAAATATAAAAAATGTAGAAGTGCAATGAATATGGTGTGAAATGAATATATACATGAAAAAAAAACAAAAACAAAAAAAAACAGGGTGGTTGGTGGAATGGGTTATTGCACCGAAGAGAAGGCAGTTATGAGGGACAATGGGGCAGTCCGTTCAGGATGGTTATGGCCCTGGGGAAGAAGCTGTTCTTTAGCCTGTTTGTTTTGGTTTTAATGCACCTGTAGCGCTTCCCAGAGGGCAGCAGGTGGAACAGGTCAGAGCCAGGGTGGGTGCTGTCCTTGATGATGGCACTGGCTCTGTTGAGGCAGCGGGAGGTGTAGATGTCCGTCAGAGAGGGGAGAGGGCGGCCGATGATCTTCTGAGCCGTCTTGACCACTCTTTGCAGCCTCTCCCTGTCTGCTGCAGTGCAGCTGCCGTACCATACCGTAATACAGTAGGTCAGCAGGCTCTGGATGGACGAGCGGTAGAAGGTCAGCAGCAGGTCAGGCTTCAGGTTGTACTTCCCGAGGACTCTAAGGAAGTGTAGCCACTGCTGAGCCTTCTTGATGATTGATGTGGTGTTGACTGTCCAGGAGAAGTCATTAGAGATGTGGACTCCAAGGTACCTGAAGGTGTGGACCCTCTCTACACGCTCGCCGTTGATGTAGAGGGGGGCAGGGTCGGTGCTGCTCCTCCTGAAGTCGACGATGATCTCTCTGGTCTTGCTGGTGTTGAGAGCGAGGTTGTTCTCCGAAGACCAGGCCGTCAGCTTCAGGACCTCCTCTCTGTAGGCAGCCTCGTCACCCCTGGAGATGAGCCCGACCACTGTGGTATCGTCGGCGAACTTGACGGTAAGGTTGTCACTGTGGGCCGGACTGCAGTCATGGGTGTAAAGGCAGTAGAGGAGGGGGCTCAGCACACAGCCCTGTGGGGAGCCGATGCTCAGCGTGCGGGAGGATGAGAGGTGCGGGCCAAGTCTCACATTCTGGGGTCGGTCCGTTAGGAAGTCCCTTATCCAGGCGTTTGTGAGAGGGGGGAGGCCAAGAGTGTCCAGTTTATTGCAGTCTGTCCGGGATTATTGTATTGAAGGCAGAGCTATAGTCCACAGAGAGCATCCGGACGTAGCTCTGCTGCTGCTCCAGGTGGTTCAGAGCAGAGTGGAGAGCAACAGCGATGGCGTCCTCTGTGGACCTGTTCGCCCGGTATGCGAACTGGTGGGGGTCGAAGTCTGGAGGGATATGGTCCTTGATGTGCTGGAGAACAAGTCGCTCGAAGCACTTCATGATTACCGGAGTGAGGGCCACTGGTCGGTAATCATTCAGGCTGATGATGGGAGACTTCTTTGGCACCGGGATTATTGTAGATGACTTCAGGCAGGATGGGATGACTGCCTGAGCCAGGGAGAGGTTGAAGATCCTGGTGAGGGGGGGAGCGAGCTGGTGGGCGCACGTCCTGAGCACCTTTCCAGGTACTCCGTCTGGTCCGGTAGCCTTCCTGGGGTTCACAGCCAGGAGCACTCGTCTGACACTGTGCTCCTGCACAGTGAGTGGAGTGGCGCCGGAGCCCGGTGGGGGCGGGGGCAGGGCTGGAGCAGATGAGTGTCGCTGGGGGGTTTCGAAACGGGCAAAGAAACAGTTAAGCTCCTCTGCCAGTGTCGCACTCTGATCCGCAGTTGTCATATTGCAGCCTCTGAAGTTTGTGATGTCATGAATGCCCCGCTACACCTCCCGTGAGTTTTTGCTGGACAGATGGGACTCTATGCACCTCCTGTGGTCCGCCTTTGCTTTTTTAATCCCTCTCTTCAGGTCGGCTCTAGCAACACTGTACAGTGCCCTGTCCCCTGACCTGAAGGCTGCGTCGCGGGCCCTGAGGAGTGTGCGGACCTGGCTGGTCATCCAGGGTTTCTTGTTGGGGTAAACCCGGATGGTTTTTTCCACAGTCACATTCCCGATGCAGAACTTTATGTAGTCCAGCACCGTTCCTGTGGCTGTCTCCAGCTCCTGTTGTTGGAAGAGGTCCCAGTCTGTGTGTTGGAAGCAGTCCTGAAGTTTGGGGAGTGCATCGTCAGGCCAGGTCATAACAGTCTTTGTGATAGGCCTGGCCTGGCGTCTGATGGGGGTGTAGGTAGGAGAGAGCAGGAGGGAAAGATGGTCTGACTGTCCAAGCTGGGGGAGGGGTGTAGCTCTGTACGCGTGCTTTATGTTGGTATACACGTGGTCCAGGGTGTTCTTGCCCCTTGTAGAACACTTCACGTGCTGGTAGAACTTAGGGAGTACAGTCTTCAGATTGGCCTTATTAAAATCCCCTGCTATGATATGAACACCGTCGGGGTGGGCCCGCTGCTGTTCGTTGACGGTGTTCAGCAGAAGAGAGAGCGCTGTGTTTACTTTGGCGTCCGGTGGAATATACACAGCCGTGATGATAACAACAGACAGCTCTCTCGGGAGAAAAAAAGGCCGACATCTAACAGACATGTACTCCACGTCCGGGCAACAGTGCTGTTCAGTGATTGTCCCGTTTTAACACTATATTATTATTTATACACCTATAGCATACTTGCCAACCCTCCCGAATTTTCCGGGAGACTCCCGAAATTCAGCGCCTCTCCCGAAAACCTCCCGGGACAAATATTCTCCCGAAAATCTCCCGATTTTCAGCCGGAGCTGGAGGCCACGCCCCCTCCAGCTCCATGCGGACCTGAGTGAGGACAGCCTTTTTTCACGACGGGAGGACAACAGTGTGACAACAACTAAATAATCCAGACTAGAGATAAATTGTATTATTATGTTTATCTTACCTAAAAATAAATATATTTATTAATTTAAAAAAAAAAGAAAAAAAAAAGTTTATTATATTTTGCTAAAAACATCAAAATTAATTGTATTTTTATTTTTATTTTTTCTGACTCCTTATGACATCCAGGCATTAGAATTATACATTAAAATATACATATTTGAAATAATTATCATTATCATAATAATTCATTTAAAATGACCATATTTAATTATTAAAATAATTGCTTGTTTATCAACAACTTTGACATTTTATTCATTACATTTTGAAGCTCTCAGAAGCCAAGTTATGTTATATTCCTTAAGATTTATTTATGCAAGTTTGAAGTATCAATTATCTGAACACAGTTTTGTTTGCATATTTTCAGGATGTAGATATATATATATATATATATATTTATATATATATATATATATATGTATATATGTATGAATTACTTGACTTGGTGAATTCTAGCTGTCAATATACTCCTCCCCTCTTAACCACGCCCCCAACCACGCCCCGCCCCACCCCCGACCACGCCTGGTAGCGGGGGTGTATAATGTAGCCCGGAAGAGTCAGGGCTGCATGGGATTCTGGGTATTTGTTCTGTTGTGTTTATGTTGTGTTACGGTGCAGATGTTCTCCCGAAATGTGTTTGTCATTCTTGTTTGGTGTGGGTTCACAGTGTGGCGCATTATTAGTAAGAGTGTTAAAGTTTTTTATGCCGCCATCGTCAGTGTAACCTGTGTGGTTGTTGACCAAGTATGCCTTGCTGTTGCTTAAGTGAGCAAGTAAAAGTCCCTTACATCGTGTGGCTGGGCCGGTACGCTGGTTATAGTGGGTGCTACATGCTGTACCATTACAGCACGTTCGAGAGAATAATTGCCCTGGAATTCGCAGTCTGTCGGAAAAATCGGGAGGGTTGACAAGTATGACGCTGTCATGCGCCATTCATATAAAACTCGCGGGCCGCACTAACATTCAATTTTCATATTAAGGTGGGGTCCGCGTGTCTGAGACCCTTGGTTTATACATAGCACAAAGCAAAAAAAAAACTTTGTATGCAGTGTTATTTCATTTTAAATTTCAAAAGATTTTTGTGTCTCCCATTGTTTTCTTTAATTTGTGAAACTGGTCAAAATGGCTCTTTGAGTGGTAAAGGTTGCCGACCCCTGACCTATAGTGATCACAGAGACAGGTTGTTTTTGTGTAATTGTATATATTTGTTTTTCTGAAAAATCCCACTTAATATACTTTGGGTAACAACAGTCAATATTTATTTATTTTATTTTATTTTTTAGGGGGGTAACAGTCAATATTTATTTATTTATTAGATTTTTTTTTTCTTATATAATAAAAGTGAGCTTTTGTTAAACCAAATATTGTGTGTTTTTTTTCCCATATACAACAACCTATCTGGACTCCATAAGAGAATCGATAAGGAATCGGTTTGATAAGAGGATTCGATAATAGGCTCGAACTCGTTAATTTCTTATCAAACATCATCCCTAGCAGTGCATGACATTATGTTCTTTACAAGTGTATGTAAACTTTGGATCGCGACTGTATATATATATATATATATATATATATATATATATATATATATATATATATATATATATATATATACACATACATATGCACACATATAGGCATATATACATGCTTCAGGCCCACTGTCTCCTTCATACAATTACCTTTCACAACAAGAAGAGATATACATCCTTTCCTTGTTTGTTAAAGGTCTCCGGGCTGATAATGTCAACACAAAAGCCGGCGAACATGTCACAGAGGGACACGAGGAGATGCATGTTGCATTTTCTGACGACTGCCTCGGGAATGTGAGAATGTGCAGAACGGGGATGCGTCTGATCCGTGTGTTGTTCTGCTCTGGTAGCAGCCAGACGTGGGCAAAGGCGGTGTAAAGACGTCTGGCTAATAAACAGCTGCTTGTCAAAAGCCGTTTCCAAAAGATGTCTTGAACGTTGGCTCGACAGTTTATGATGTAGCCATAATGCTTTATCCATCCGCTCTTACATAAGACTGTTTTCATATTCCTCAAATTTGCCCCCGGGGATTAATAAAGTGTATTTATCTAACTGTATCCGCATGGCCTTAAGTTCTGTATTGAGGGGGGGAAAAAACCATACCTACATGATGGCCCTCCATGTGTTGACACCAGGGGTGTCTAAACCTTTGCCACCAAAGTCAAAGTATGTGATGTCTGTTCTATTTTGTACAAAAAAAAAGCTGAACGGGGATATTACCGTATTTTTCGGACAATAAGTCACAGTTTTTTTCATAGTTTGGCCGGGCTCCAGTGCGACTTATATATGTTTTTTTCCTTTTTTATTATGCATTTTCGGCAGGTGTGACTTATACTCCGGTGCGACTTATAAATGTTTTTTTCCTTTTTTATTATGCATTTTCGGCATGTGCGACTTATACTCCGGTGCGACTTATATATGTTTTTTTCCTTTTTTATTATGCATTTTTGGCAGGTGCGACCTATACTCCGGTACGACTTATATATGTTTTTTTCCCTTTTTTATTATGCATTTTCGGCAGGTGCGACTTATACTCCGGTGCGACTTATATATGTTTTTTTCCCTTTTTTATTATGCATTTTCGGCAGGTGCGACTTATACTCCGGTGCGACTTATATATGTTTTTTTATTTTTTTACTATGCATTTTCGGCAGGTGCGACTTATACTCCGGTGCGACTTTTATATGTTTTTTTCCTTTTTTTATTATGCATTTTCGGCAGGTGCGTCTTATACTCCGGTGCCACTTATATATGTTTTTTTCCTTTTTTATTATGCATTTTCGGCAGGTGCGACTTATACTTTGGTGCCACTTATATATGTTTTTTTCCTTTTTTATTATGCATTTTCGGCAGGTGCGACTTATACTCCGGTGCGACTTATATATGTTTTTTTCCTTTTTTATTATGCATTTTCGGCAGGTGCGACTTATACTCCGGTGCGACCTATATATGTTTTTTTCCTTTTTTATTATGCATTTTCGGCAGGTGCGACTTATACTCCGGTGCAATTTATATATGTTTTTTTTTCTTTTTTATAATGCATTTTCAGCAGGTGCGACTTATACTCCAGTGCGATTTATATATGTTTTTTTCCTTTTTTATTATGCATTTTCGGCAGGTGCGACTTATACTCCGGTGCGACTTATATATGTTTTTTTCCTTTTTTATTATGCATTTTCGGCAGGTGCGACTTATACTCCGGTGCGACTTATATATGTTTTTTTTTCTTTTTTTATTATGCATTTTCAGCAGGTGCGACTTATACTCCGGTGCGACTTATATATGCTTTTTTGCTTTTTTATTATGCATTTTCGGCAGGTGCGACTTATACTCCGGTGCGACTTATATATGTTTTTTCCCTTTTTTATTATGCATTTTCGGCAGGTGCGACTTATACTCCGGTGCGACTTATATATGTTTTTTTTTTCTTTTTTATTATGCATTTTCGGCAGGTGCGACTTATACTCCGGTGCGACTTATATATGTTTTTTTCCTTTTTTATTATGCATTTTTGGCAGGTGCGACTTATACTCCGGTGCGACTTATATATGTTTTTTTCCTTTTTTATTATGCATTTTCGGCAGGTGCGTCTTATACTCCGAAAAATACGGGTATGTATATTTAAAGACACAACTTTGTCATCTCTGTGTTATAGGTGACTAAGTATATTATTATTAGAACATCCGAATTACCCAAAACCAGTGAAGTTGGCACGTTGTGTAAATGGTAAATAAAAACAGAATACAATGATTTGCAAATCCTTTTCAACCTATATTCAATTGAATAGACTGCAATGACAAGATACTTGAACTGAGAAACCATTTTTTTGTTGTTGCAAATAATCATTAACTTAGAATTTAATGGGGGCAACATATTAGTTTTCTGTGATACTACACATTTTGATATCAATCCAATATAGTGTTGTCCCGATACCAATATTTTGGTACCGGTACCAACATTTTTCGGTACTTTTCTAAACAAAGGGGACCACAAAAAATGTAATTTTAACAAAAAATCTTAGGGTACATTAAACATATGTTTCTTATTGCAAGTTTGTCCTTAAATGAAATAGTGAACATACAAGACAATTTGTATTTTATTAGTAAGTAAACAAACAAAGGCTCCTAATTTGGTCTGCTGACATATGCAGTAACATATTGTGTCATTTATCATTCTATTATTTTGTCAAAATTATTAAGGACAAGTGGTAGAAAATGGATTATTAATCGAGTTGTTCATTTACTGTTAATATCTGCTTACTTTCTTTTTTAACATGTTCTATCTACACTTCTGTTAAAATGTAATAATCACTTATTCTTCTGTTGTTTGATACTGTACATTAGTTTTGGATGATAATAATAATAATAATAGATTTTATTTGTAAAAAAGCATTGAGTAAACAACCTCAAAGTGCTACAGTGTATTAAAAAAAAATAAAAAGATAATAAAAAATAAATACAAATAAAAACTAGAACAGCCAAATAGCTAAAACTAGTATGCATATATCTAAAAAAAAAGAAAGAAAAAAAAAAGGCTTTTTTAAAAAGAAGGGTTTTTAAGCCTTTTTTAAAAGCATCCACAAAGCACGGTCCCCCATTGTTCGTAGCTTTGTCCTCGGAGGTTGGAGGAGGTTAGCCTGTCCGGAGCGGAGGTGTCGTGTGGCAGATTTGGGGGTGAGTAGTTCTTTGAGGTAGAGGGGGGCATTTCCATGGTACCACAAATTTGGGTATCGATCCGATACCAAATAGTTAAAGTATCATACATTGGTCATATTCAAAGTCCTCATGAGTCCAGGGACGTATTTCCTGACTATATAAACATAATATACATTTTAAAAAGAAAGAAAGAAGATTTTGTGGTGTTAAAAAATATCGATGTAATCATAGTAGATACGCTATTATACGTGGTATCATTACAGTGGATGTTAGGCGTAGATCCACCAATGGCATTTGTTTATATTGTCAATCAATCAATGTTTATTTATATAGCCCTAAATCACAAGTGTCTCAAAGGGCTGCACAAGCCACAACGACATTCTCGGTTCAGATCCCACATCAGGGCAAGGAAAAACTCAACCCAGTGGGATGACAATGTCCGGAAGAGTTGGTGCTGCAGGGAATTCTGGGAATTTGTTCTGTGTTTATGTTGTGTTGCGGTGCAAATATTCTCCCAAAATGTGTTTGTCGTTGTTGTTTAGTGGAGTTTCACTATATGGCACATGTTTATGACAGTGTTGGCGTTGTTTATACCGCCACCCTTAGTGTGACATGTATGGCTGTTGACTAAGTATGCTTTCCTTCACTTGTGTGTAGTGTGTTCAAAGTTAAGATGGTTAGACATTGTCAATAATAAACCATATCACTTGTAACATTTCTACTATGCAAAACGGACTAAACTGGCCACAAAATTAACTACAAGATTGATTTTTCAAAAATGTATTTAAAGATATAGAGTTACCATTTATCCCACGTGGGTGCTCGGCATTGTGGGAAGGCGCCAACCCTAGCAAGAACTTTCTGGCCCCTTTCCCAGCAGGCAGTGTTTGCTATCCTATCAATGATGAGCATATTGCGTCGCGTTGGTCTGGTTTATTTTTTTGCATACCTTGACCAGGCGTTCGGACGACGGCGCCAAGTGATCCGAAACCGACTGACATCATGGTTTTCTGCGTAATGTTTGAAGTTGGCGCCGAGGCGAGCATCAGACTTCAGCTTTTGGTTGGATCGGGCCGCTGTCCTTAATGGCACCGTTATGATCTCAGAGGGCGCCTGCGGATTCTCAGTGTTGTGATGAAACCACGCCGCCACGTTTTGCCGAGGTCGGACCTCGCAAAGGCCGTTCTGACGGATTGTTTTGGAGTGTTTTTACGAGGCGGGGACCGAGGGTCGGACGTGTTGCGCAACTGCATCCGCACGCCACTCGTAGTTTGCTCTTGATCCCTGAGGCCTAATCCGCTATTGTGGGCTTCACTTTGTGATTTTAACCTCTCTGCGAGCCCCAAGAAAGCGATTAGTGTCCTCCTTCCGCCCAAACACGTTAACACTCCGCCGTGCAAAAGGAAACCCTGTGAAGGAATGCAGCCAGTAGGAATAATAACTTCAGTAACGTTTGCGTCATTAACCCTGAGTTTGTTTTTATGAGCTAAAACAGGGGTGTCCAAACTACGGCCCACGGGCAAATTTGCACGAGTTCACAAATTAAATTTCAATATGCAGTGGTTTGATAGGTGTGTGGACAACATGGCAGACTCAGGCCAGTGACTATGGAGTGTAGAATCTCGAAACTGGATGCACAGCATTTACTTAAATGACCCAATCCAAACAACCTTCCCTAGTCATGGAGCAAAAAAAGAAAATTCCACCAACACAAAAAGTAAACAAGGTTACAGTTAAGCTTTCGCATGCTCTTAATTTTCAATTCTAATAATTATTCATTATAATTCATCATATTATACATATATATATGACTAGGGAAGGTTGTTTGGATTGGGCAAAAAAAAGTTTGTAAAAAAAAGACAAAAAGATATATATACATATATATATGTATATATATATATATATATATATCTTTTTTTTTATATATTATAAAATAGTTATACATATGTATGAACATATATATAACATATATATATATATGTTCATACATATGTATAACTATTTTTTACTATATATTTATATATAGTTACATATATGTTTATGTAACTAAAAAAAAGAATATATATATATATATATATATGTATATATATATGTATATATACATACATACATATATATATATATATATATATATATATATATATATATATATATATATATATATATATATATATATATATATATATATCCCTCAATCATCTCCTGATGATTGAGGGAACCCCCTCATGAAACAGGCCTGTAGAGATGAAGTAGTCTTGTGATTTCTTTTCCCACACATACATATATTGCGCTCTACTACGGTATCGAGCACTATTTTTTGGATAACCTTATTAAGACATATATATATATATATATATATATATATATATATATATATATATTTTTTTTTTATTTATTTATTTATTTATTTATTTTTTTTTCAAACAAACTTCCCTAGTCATGGTGCAGAAAAATAAAATTCAACCAACACTGAAATGTAAACAAGGTGAGAGCTGAAATTTCTCTTAATTGTCAATTCTAATAATTATTAATTATATATCCATTATATTATTATAATATGTATAAATGTATATCCCAATTTTTTGACTGGGGGGCTGCATTGGACTAACAATTTATAACAAAAAAATGAACAAAAAAATAAATAAAAATATTTTTATATATATATATATATATATATATATATATATATATATATATATATATATATATATATATATATATATATATATATATATATATATATATATATATGTATCAAATAATAAATAAATACATATATTAATACGTATATATATATATATATATATATGTAACAAATAATAAATAAATACATATATATATTAATACGTATATATATATATATAGATATATATATATATATATATATATATATATATATATATATATATATATATAAATATATATATATATATATATATATATATATATGTAACAAATAATAAATAAATACACATATATATATATATATATATATATATATATATACGTATATATATATATATATATATATATATATATATATATATATATATATATATATATATATATATATATATATATATATATATATATATATATCATTTTTTTTTGTTACAAACTTTTTTTAGCCCAATCCAAGCAACCTTCCCTAGTCATGGTACAGAAAAAAGAAAATTCAACCAACACAAAAAGTAAACAAGGTTAGAGCGGAACTTTCACATGCTCTTAATTAACAATTATCAATTATATATCCATTATATTATATATTATGTATATATGTACATCCAAACTTTTTGACTGGGGGGCCGCATCGGGCTAAAACATTTTTAACTAAAAAAAATAAATAAAATACACACATACATATATGTATATACGTATATATGTATATATGTGTGTGTGTGTGTGTGTGTGTGTGTATATATATATATATATATATATATATATATATATATATATATATATGGTTTTTTTTTGTTTTTTTTGTTACAATTTTTTCAGCCCAATGCGGCCCCGCCAGTCCAAAAGTTTGGACACCCCTGAGCTAAAAGCAGCAGGAGAATCTTCACACTGCATGTGCATGATGAAACGTAACCACCGCGCAATCTTCTTTTTTTGTTCGGTTTACGCCGCTAAATGCTACAGTTTCCCCCGCCTGCTACTAACAATATTCCTCTGGTGTGCATTACAGTTAATTGAAGTGCAGCAGCTGTCAGAGTAATTCCACGCTGATGTTTGCGACTTGGCAGGGGGAGGGAAAAAAAACAAAAAAAACACACCCCTCCCCACTTTTTTTGAATGATCTATTTCTCCGGGCCAACGTTATTTTAGCCAAAATACTAATAAGAAATACGGGCTCTGCGACAAATAATGAAAGATGGAGTCTGGTTGCCTAATTAGATACATGTTAATGGACAACTCTTTGGAAAAGTCATACTACTAATCACAGGCCTTGTCTATGAAAGGAAAATCCTATAAAACATGGATGTCATGCACTCTAGGAGCAGACAGCATCGCACTATAACAACCTATTGAACTGTAAAAAGAAGAGAAAATAAACGATGATGATTAATAAAATTAAATAATAATAAAAAATAACAACATGGAGATTTTTCGAACATGTTCACGGTTACATGTTTTAAGTTTCTACTACTAAGGAGTAGGAAGAAGCAGAGCCTATTTAAGCTTACCCCTTTCTTGTCTGGAAAACATAATTTCTACCACAATTGTTGAACAGTAAAACCAATTTAAAATTTTTTTAAATTGGCAATGTGGTGAAGTGCAATGAGGTGAGGAACAAGTGTGATGCACTATTTTTCTCTTTTTTTGTGTTACTTTATTGCAATAATGTCACTAAATTATACACTATATTGTCTTTTAACATTGTCCTTTTTTAAATAAATAATCAATTACAGTGATGTCATAAGAAAAAAAAAGATAATAATAAAAATAAAATAAAATAATTCTCCAAAAATCGGCAATGTGGCGAGGGATGACTGTAATACACTT
The DNA here is from genome assembly GCF_033978685.3 of Nerophis lumbriciformis. NCBI lineage: Eukaryota > Metazoa > Chordata > Actinopteri > Syngnathiformes > Syngnathidae > Nerophis > Nerophis lumbriciformis. The sequence continues at coordinate 19,712,629 of NC_084550.2, read as the reverse complement.
TTTTTTTTTTTAATTACTTTATTGCAAGTATTTTACAAAATTATACACTATCCCATCCTTCAACATTGTCCCTTTTTTTTGTCTTAAAAAAAAAACAATTACAGGGAATGTCACATAGGGAAAAAAATCATAAGAATAAAATAAAATACAATAATACACCATTTGTATTATTTTTCATTTTACTTTATTGCAATAATTTCACAAAATTATACAATATATTGTCTAATAAATCATTTTTTATCTTGTCCTTTTTTTTATTATTGAGAAAATATCATATATGAAAAAACACTACTACTACTAATTAAAAATCGGCGATGTGTTGACACAACAAGGCAAGGGACAACTGTAATTAATATTTTTTTATTACTTTATTGCAATTTAACAAATGTATACAATATTTAACATTGTCCTTCTTGTTTATTTTTTATTTTTTTTTATTTTTTAGAAATAATCAAAATATATATATTTTTTATATCCCCAAAAATTGGCAATGTGTTGAAGCGCGATGAGGTGAGGATCAAGTGTAATACACAATTTTTATATTTTTGTGTTACTTAATTGCAATGATTTCACATAATTATGCACCATCTTGTCCTTTAACATTGTCCTTTGGTTTTTTTAGGTTTTTTTTTTTAATAAACAATCAATTTATGGATGTCATAAGAAAACAAAATGATAATAATACAATTAAAATCATTTTCTAAAAATCGGCAATGTGGCGAGGGATGACTGTAATACGCAATTTTTCTTTTTTTTAAAATTACTTTATTGCAATTATTTTTGCAAAAGTATACACTATCCCATCCTTCAACATTGTCCGTTTTTTTTATTTTTTTTTATAGAAATAATCAATGTCACATAGGGATAGAAAATTGTAAGAATAAAATAAAATAAAAGTACAAAAATCCTCTAAAAATCAGCGATGTGGTGAGGGAAGAGTGTAGTACACCATTTGTATTATTTTTCATTTTACTTTATTGATAATAATATGATAATATGATATGATAATAATAAAAATAAAATAATTCTCAAAAAATCGACTATGTGATGAGGGACGACTGTAATACACAATTTTTCCTTATTTTCTTTTCTACTTTATTGCAATGATTTCACACAATTATACACTATTTTGTTTTAAATTACTTATCTATATATTACCTATTAATTATTCTACAAAATTTTACAATATCCCATCCTTCAACATTGTCTCTTGTATGTTTTTGTCTAGAAATAATCAATTACAGTGAATGTCATATAGGGGAAAAAAATGATAAGCATAAAATAAAATACAAAAATCAGCGATTTTTATTATTTTTCATTTTACTGTATTGCAATAATTTCACAAAATTATAAAATATTTTGTCCTTTTTTTAATAGAAAAACCAATGTCATATAATTTTAAAAAAAAAAGAAAAATTAAATGAAATACAATTTTAAAAAATCCCCCCAAAATCGGCAATGTGTTGAGGCACGATTGTAATACACAATAAATCATTTTTAAATTACTTTATTGAGATGATTTCACAAAATTATAAAATATATTGTCCTTTGACATTGCCCTTTTTTTTTTTTTTTTTTTTAGAAATAATAAATTACAGTGAATATCATATATGAAAAAATACTACTACTAATAAAAAATCGGCAATGTGTTGACACGTAACATGACCATTTTAATTTTTTTATTACTTTATTGCAATTTCACAAAATTATACAATATCTTGTCCTTTAACATTGTCCTCCTTTAGTTTTTTTTTTATTATTTTTTTTTTTAGAAATCAATAATCAGTGAATGTCATGTAAGAAAAAAAAATCCCATTTTAAAAATCTCCCAAAAATTGGCGATGAGGTGAGGAACACATTTTTGTGTTACTTTATTGCAATTATTTCACACAATTATACACCTTGTCCTTTAACATAGTCCTTTTTTATTTTTTTATTTTATTTTATTTTATTTTTTAATAGATAATCAATTACAGTGAATGTCATTAGAAAACAAAATGATAATAACACAAATTAAATAAAATCATTTTCTAAAAACCGGCAATGTGGCGAGGGATGACTGTAATACACAATTTTTCTTTTTTTTAAATTACTTATTTATTTATTACCTATTAATTATTTTACAAACGTTTACACTATCCGAGCCTTCAACATTGTCCCTTTAGTTTTTTTGTCTTTTAAAAAAAATTTTTTTTTTAGAAATAATCAAGTGAATGTCATATAGGGGAAAAAAATGATAAGAATAAAATAAAATACAAAAATCAGCAATGTGGTGAGGGACTAGTGTAATACACCATTTGTATTATTTTTCATTTTACTGTATTGCAATAATTTCACAAAATTATACAAGATCTTGTCCTTTTTTTTATAGAAATAACCAATGTCATATAATTTAAAAAAGATAAATAAAATTTAATGAAATAAAATTTGAAATAATCCCCCCAAAAGCGGCAATGTGTTGAGGCACTATTGTAATACTTTACTTTATTGAGATGATTTCACAAAATTATAAAATATCTTGTCCTTTAACATTGTCCTTTTGTTTTTTTGTTTTTTTTTAGAAATAATCAATTACAGTGAATATCATATATGAAAAAATACTACTACTACCAATAAAAAATCGCTGATGTGTTGACCCACACCTTTTGTGTTTTTGTCTTTTTAATTTTTTTTAGAAATAATCAATTACAGTGAATGTCATATAGGGAAAAAAATTATAAGAACAAAATAAAATACAAAAATCAGCAATGTGGTGAGGGACGAGTGTAATTCACCATTTTTATTATTTTTCATTTTACTGTATTGCAATAATTTCACAAAATTATAATTTTCACCATTTTAATTTTTTTTATGACTTTATTGCAATTTCACTAAATTATACAATATCTTGTCCTTTAACATTGTCCTTCTTGAGTTTTTTTATTTGTATTTAATTTTTAGAAATAATCAATAATCAGTGAATTTCATATAAGAAAAAAATAAAAATAAAATAAAATAATACAAATTTCCCTAAAATTGGCAATGAGGTGAGGAACACATTTTTGTGTTACTTTATTGCAATGATTTCACACAATTATATATCTTGTCCTTTAAAATAGCCCTTTTAAATAAAATAAAAAATAAAAAAAATATTCAGTGACAGTGAATGTCATAAGAAAACAAAATGACAATAATAAAAATTAAATAAAATAATTTTCTAAAAACCGGCAATGTGGCGAGGGATGACTGTAATACACAATTTTCCTTTTTAAAAAAAAAAAAACTTATTTATTTATTACCTATTAATTATTTTACACAATTTTACACTATCCCATCCTTCAACATTGTCCCTTTTATTTTTTCGTCTTTTAAAAAAAACATTTTTAAATAATCAATTACAGTGAATGTCATATAGGGAAAAACAATGATAGGAATAAAATAAAATACAAAAATCAGTGATGTGGTGAGGGACGAGTGTACACTATTTGTATTATTTAAAATTTTACTGTATTGCAATAATTTCACAAAATTATACAATATCTTGTCCTTTTTTTATAGAAATAACCAATGTCATATAATTAAAAAAAACTAAAAAATTAAATGAAATACAATTTTTAAAAATCTCCTCCAAAATCGGCAATGTGTTGATCCACGATTGTAATACACAATAAATCATTTTAAAATTACTTTATTGAGATGATTTCACAAAATTATAAAATATCTTGTCTTTTTAAATTGTCCTCTTTTTTTATTTTTAAGAAATAATCAATTATATGGAATATCATATATGAAAAAATACTACTACTACTAATAAAAAATCGGCGATGTGTTGCAACATGGCAAGAGATTACTTTATTGCAATTTCACAAAATTATACAACATATTGTCCTTTAACATTTTTTATTTTTATTTTTTTTTTTTAGAAATAATCAATGAATGTCATGTAAGAAAAAAATTAATTAATTAAAATATTTTTTTTAAACCCCCCCCAAAATTAACAATAATTTCACAAAATGATGCAATATTTTGTCCTTTTTGGATAGAATTAACCAATGTCATATAATAAAATTTTTTTTTAAATTAAATTAAATAAAATAAAATAAGAAATCCTCCAAAATTTGGCGATTTTTCCGCGGCGTCCAAGTAAAGTTCAAATCCATCCGGCCAGAAGTCCACAACTCCTCCTTGCCATGACCGGTGAGAGGCGAAGCCACTCTGCAGGAATCCAGCGCACCTCCGCCTCCTCGACACGCCGGAGGTCCGCCTTGAGCTCCCTGAAGGCCGTGGCGAAGTCCCCGTTAACGATCACCTCGTCAAACATGTGGCCGTGCTGGGCTTCCATGGTTTGGGCCGAATAAATCATGTCCTCAAAATCTTCCTCCTGCCAACAAGAAAAAACACTTTACTTAGTATTAAAATAATAGACCGGCTTGTCAGTAGCTCCATTTATAGACGGAATAATAAAGGAGACGCCGCGGTCTGATGGTGAACATAACATCCTGCAGGAACGCTGCATGTACTGCAAACTACTGTATCAGCATGTGGAAAAGAAGCACATAACCACTGAGCTGGAACGTGCAGCACACGCTTCTTACTTGCTGAGTGTGAGCATGTCAGGCCTTTATCCGGACTTACGTGGTCCGGTCTGAGATGATTCTCATTGTATTGCTCCCAGACAGTCTCTTCAGGATGTGCCGTTTTGTGGGCGGTCTTATTTACATGGCTCACCTTAGACAGCGTCTTCTTTGTTGTAGCGGTGTAGCGTGCAAGGACGGGAGTGGAAGAAGTGTCAAAAGATGGCGCTAACTGTTTTAATGACATTCAGACTTTACTTAAATCAACAATGAGCAGCATCTCCTCATCCGTGGCTCACTATGTGTCCCGTGAAAAACCGTCCGACCGGAACTCTCTAATAACGAAAGTTCCTTGGGTGAATAATGTAAACTCACTACACCGGTATGTTTTTAGTGCTTCCATAGCGAGATATAAGTTAGAACTTTACACTACTTTATATTAGAAATGACAACAGTGGAGGATGAATGCCCCATAACAAGAAGATAGAGAAAAAGAAGATGCTCGTTGACTACGGTGGCGGACGAGTGCAAATTTTCAGGACTTATGCAGATCTCAAATACAGATTAGCAGGTACCAGAAGGTACAAAAAGTTGGTTTTGCATAATATTGCAAAATAAAACGGCAGATAGGTGCCATTTGGCGGTCCTTATACACACACCATAATAGTACTCGTATGTTGACAATCCATCAAGCGGTGCGGCTTCATAGCTTACCAAAGTCGTACTAAAAACATTTTGACAGATTTTTGAGCGCCGTGTGTAATGTTCTATATCAGGGGTGTCAAACTCAAATACAGAGTGGGCCAAAATTTAAAACAGAACAAAGCCGCGGGCCAAGGTTGAACAAATTAACCTTTTTAATAGGGACCCAAACAAGTTTTGCATTAAATATTGAACAAGCAAGGCTTATATAACTTTATAGTGACATGCAAAATAGAGTTTCAAATAATAATAATAATAATTTAAAAAATATCAATGGCATATGAAATACAATTTAAATAAAAATTGAACAACACTAAATTGGCCCTAGTGTGTGGATGTGAGTGTGAATGTTGTCTGTCTATCTGTGTTGGCCCTGCGATAAGGTGCCGACTTGTCCAGGGTGTAGCCCGCCTTCCGCCCGATTGTAGCTGAGATAGGCTCCAGCGCCCCCCACGATCCCAAAGGGAATAAGCGGTAGAAAATGGATGGATGGATGAATGCCTCTTTTCTATTTGCAGCCTTCTGAGGTAAATATCAACATTAACTTTTTCCACAGGCTAATAAATTTGAAAATAAAATAATAATGAATAAACCAACCATTCAGGACTTTAAACTGCTCAGTTTGCAACACACTGAAATAATCTGATGTGCCCAAGCCAGATAGCTGCCATCTTTTCTTGGATGCTAGTTCATTAATGTCGGGGCTCAGGCTTTGAGCTGAGGCAACCTTCATTATCCAACGAAGGTGTTCATCAGTCATTATTACTCGTATTCCACAGTCTTGGGGGCGTGCCTTACAGGCACTGCTATTAACGTCCTCTACGAGCTGACGTCACGTCCGCTTTTTATCCCTTCTAACATCGTGCCCGCGCAGTCACAAGATATGAGCAACTCCTGTATGCACACACGTAAATGCAAAGCATACTTCATCAACAGCGATACAGTTTACACTGAGAGTGGCCGTATAAGCAACTTAAACATTGTTAGAAATATACGCCACACTGTGAATCCACACCAAACAAGAATGACAAACACATTTTGGGAGAACATCCGCACAGTAACACAACATAAACACAACAGAACAAATACCCAGAAGCCTTTGCAGCACTAACTCTTCCGGGAAGCTACAATATACACCCCCGCTACCTCCACACACACACACCTTGTAGCGTCCCGGAAGAGTTAGTGCTGCAAAGGGTTCTGGGTATTTGTTCTGTTGTGTTTATGTTGTGTTACTGTGCGGATGTTCTCCTGAAATTTGTTTCTCTCTCTTGTTTGGTGTGGATTCACTGTGTGGCGTATATTTCTAAAAATGTTAAAGTTTTTTATACTGGCACCCTTAGTGTAAACTGTATCGCTGAAGATCAAGTATGCATTGCATTCACTTCTGTGTGCTGCCACAGCCGCACATTTTATGTAACTGGGCCAGCACTCGTAGGACTGGATGAAAAGGAGACGTTACAATTCTCGGGAGGGGTACTGAAATTTGGGAGTCTCCCGGGAGGTTTGGCAAGTTTAGCCCGCGGGCCAGAGTTTGACACCCATGTTCTATATTCTCAATGAAACATTTTAAAGTTGTGGTGTTGTTTATAAGCGTCATCCTGCAGTCCGTACGTGTCTCTTAAGTGTGACTGCCATCTACTGGTCACACTTATCATTACACCATGTACCAAATAAAATAGCTTCGAGGTCGGCATCCACAACCAGAATTATGCCGTACATAAGGCGCTCCGGGTTATAAGGCAGCACTGTCGATTTTTGAGAAAATGAAAGGATTTTAAATGCGCCTTATAGTCCGAAAAATACGGTAGACGCAATTTTATAGCTTAGCGCTGGTTATTTGGGATCTTAGTAGGTTTCTTGGTGTTTTGTCAGATCCAAAATTGTACAAGCAGGCTGTTACGACGGGGTTGCAACTTACTGCGAGGTTCGTTCACCGGGTATGCAAACGGACGACTCCGGACAGGACTTGCAGGTAGGAACATGATTTCATCTTCAAAATTAAACACGTACCAAAATCACAAAACAAGCAGAAGGAAAACGTGGGAACCCAAGGTTACCTCTTCGCACAGGAAGCATAAACTCGGAGACAAGAACTACAAACGTAACTGTTGCATGAAGCAAACAAAGAAGCCAGGACGAGTGTGCCGAGAGAGGCGAAATAAATAGCTCTCTGATTCGTGGTAGACTGCAGGTGAGCGTGCCGACCACTAACCAGAGGCAGGTGAACCCAGTTAATCCCCATGGAAACCAAAACAAACCAAGAGGTGCACAAAACAGGAACTAAGGGAGTCAAAAAATAACAGAAAATAACAAAACATGGTCCGGGCCACGGATCATGACACAGGCTGGATTTACATGACATGGACTATCCAACCTCCAACCACGCAGCAAACACAGGTGTGGGACCTCATGGGGTTTAACAAGGGGCAGCCAGGTCAAACACTGAGCGGCCAGATGGACTTAAGTGACCTCGCATGTGTTCTTTCCACAAAACATAGGCGGAGTCGAACATGTGCGCCTGTTCGGAGGAGCATGAATAAGCACAGATGTTTATCGGCATTGCCACAAAAAGCACTTGAAATGTCAGAATTTGGAGGTAATCCACCTTTTCATTGTCCCATTGACTCTGTGTAAAGCACCAGTTCCATTGGCAGCAAAACAGGCCCAGAACATAATACTACCACCACCATGCTTGACGGTAGGTATGGTGGTCCTGGGATTTAAGGCCTCACCTTTTCTCCTCCGAACATATTGCTGGGTATTGTGGCCAAACAGCTCAATTTTTGTTTCATCCGACCACAGAACTTTCCTCCAGAAGGTCTTATCTTTGTCCATGGGATGTTGCATATTATGATTTGTTGGTTTTCTGACATGGACTTGTTTCTTCAGCATTGTCCACACGTTTAAGTCAGGGACTTTGGGAAGGCCATTCTAAAACCTTCATTCTAGCCTGATTTAGCCATTCCTTTACCACTTATGACGTGTGTTTGGGGGTCATTGTCCTTTTGGAACACCCAACAGCGCCCAAGACCCAACCTCCGGGCTGATGATTTTAGGTTGTCCTGAAAAATTTGGAGGTAATCCTCCTTTTTCATTGTCCCATTTAAAGCACCAGTTCCATTGTCAGCAAAACAGGCCCAGAGCATAATACTACCACCACCATGCTTGACGGTAGGTATGGTGTTCCTGGGATTTAAGGCCTCACCTTTTCTCCTCCGAACATATTGCTGGGGGTTGTGGCCAAGCAGCAAAATTTTTGTTTCTTCTGACCACAGAACTTTCCTCCAGAACAGACCTGGGCAAATTAAGGCCCAGGGGCCACATGCGGCCCGTTAAGCGTTTCAATCTGGCCCGCCGGACATTCCCAAATATTTTTTTTTAGATGTTTAAAATGGAAAGTGTAGCTGCCTTTATGATGTGCAGTCATGTTTTGTAATGACTGTAAGTCTTCAACTATACTATTTTCATGTACATTCTGGGTGTCTCATTCAGTAAACATTTTTTTAAATGTCATTCCGTTTTAAGGGGTGGACGTTTATATGTTCTCAATATTCAGGGTTTTATCGTTCATAGAAGAAAAAAAATTCCATTCCGTAAAATAGATATACCGGCCCCCAGACACATTTTTTTCTCTAAATTTGGCCCTTGAGTCAAAATAATTGCCCAGGCCTGCTCCAGAAGGTCTTATCTTTGTCCATGTGATGTCATGAATGTTTTTTGTGACCAACAAGTATGTGCTCCTATCACTCTATCACAAAATAAATAATAGTTGTAGAAATGATTGGAAACACAAGACAGCCATGACATCATGTTCTTTGCAAGTGTATGTAAACTTTTGATCGTGACTGTATGTGTGATCATGTTGCCAGGTCCCAGGAACACCATCAAAGTAATAAATATGCAGTTCCGCGTGTTTTTCGTCTACTAGTTCTTACTGAGAACATCCTGACTTGGTTCGAGTCCTCTTCATCGCTGAGGAACTTTGCTCTCCTTCTGCTGAGGCGCAACTCCTCCGCCCGCGGCGGCTTCACAAAAACCACGTACGGCTTGAATTCAAGCGTGTAGATGCGCTTCAGTTTCTGGACGGAGAAAAAAAAAAGACAATTTGTAACGTTATTCAGTTATTCTTTAAAGTAGCAGTCGAGTGCACACTTAAAAAAATGCTGGGTTATTTTGATAACCCAATTTATGAGTTGCAAGTGTTGGGCTGAGTTATTTTTATGAAGAGCAATAATTTTTTTGGGTTATAAGGGTATTATTTTAACTCAATTTCTGGGTTGTCAAAATTATGAACCATTTTTGGGTTGTTTTTCAATGAGTAACGCATTTTTTTTTATTTTTTATTAAAAATTACTTTTTTCTTCAAGGGAATTTTATTATGGATTAATCTCATTGACATTATTTACAATCACACATCTTATGTACAGTCGTGGTCAAAAGTTTACATACATTTGTAAAGAACATAATGTCATGTGATGGTGTGACAATCATTGGCACTTTAACTTTAACCTTAACTTAAATTTTAAATTTGACTTTAAAAACAGTAGTATTGTTTCTCCATTCCATTCCATTTACCCCCAAAAAGTGCAGTTCCTCTTTAAACCTATTTTTCTTTCCTTATTTCCCATGGGAAAAAAAATCTAAACAAAGACGTCTCAAAAAAAATAAAAATAATAATAATAATAATAATAATTTAAAAAAATAAATAAAAAATAAAAAAACAAAGACGTCTCCACTTTGAAAAATATTTACTTCGATAACTCTCACAATATTCCAACGTGAGTGATTTTCCAGACAGCTTACGGCCTTTTAAAAAAAAAATTGTTTTACTTATTATTATTTGTTTACTGTAAACATCCCGTCCTTGTACTCACACTAGGGTTCAGGTCTAGGAGGCACACTTTGCCCATGTTACAGTAAGAAAAAACAAAAAACTGGCAGCTCTGTTGCTTGAATTTTACCTCTAAAAACAGTGATATTGTTTCTCCATTCCATTCCATTTATCCCCAAAAAGTGCAGTTCCCCTTCAACCCTATTTTTATTTCCTTATTCCTATGGGGGGAAAAAATCTAAACAAAGACGTCTCCACTTCGAAAAATATTTACTTTGATAACTCTCACAATATTCCAACGTAAGTGATTTTCCAGACAGATTACGGCCTTTTTTTTTTTTAAACTTTTTTTTATTACTTTTTTTTTTTTTTTACTGTAAACATCCCGTCCTTGTACTCACACTAGGGTTCAGGTCCAGGAGGCACACTTTGCCCTCGTTACAGTAAAAAACAAAAAAAAATGGCAGCTCTGTTGCTTGAATTTTTTACCTCTAAAAACAGTGGTATTGTTTCTCCATTCCATTCCATTTACCCCCAAAAAGTGCAGTTCCCCATTAACCCTATTTTTATTTCCTTATTCCTATGGGGGAAAAAAATGTAAACAAAGACGTCTCCACTTTGAAAAATATTTACTTCGATAACTCTCACAATATTCCAACGTGAGTGATTTTCCAGACAGATTACGGCCTTTTAAAAATGTGTTTTTATTACTTATTATTATTATTTTTTTACTGTAAACATCCCGTCCTTGTACTCACACTAGGGTTCAGGTCCAGGAGGCACACTTTGCCCTCGTTACAGTAAAAAATAAAAATAAACTGGCAGCTCTGTTGCTTGAATTTTACCTCTAAAAACAGTGGTATTGTTTCTCCATTCCATTCCATTTACCCCCAAAAAGTGCAGTTCCCCTTTAACCCTATTTTTATTTCCTTATTCCTATGGGAAAAAAAAATGTAAACAAAGACGTCTCCACTTTGAAAAATATTTACTTCGATAACTCTCACAATATTCCAACGTGAGTGATTTTCCAGACAGCTTACGGCCTTTTAAAAAAAAAATTGTTTTACTTATTATTATTTGTTTACTGTAAACATCCCGTCCTTGTACTCACACTAGGGTTCAGGTCTAGGAGGCACACTTTGCCCATGTTACAGTAAGAAAAAACAAAAAACTGGCAGCTCTGTTGCTTGAATTTTACCTCTAAAAACAGTGATATTGTTTCTCCATTCCATTCCATTTATCCCCAAAAAGAGCAGTTCCCCTTCAACCCTATTTTTATTTCCTTATTCCTATGGGGGGAAAAAATCTAAACAAAGACGTCTCCACTTCGAAAAATATTTACTTTGATAACTCTCACAATATTCCAACGTAAGTGATTTTCCAGACAGATTACGGCCTTTTTTTTTTTTAAACTTTTTTTTATTACTTTTTTTTTTTTTTTACTGTAAACATCCCGTCCTTGTACTCACACTAGGGTTCAGGTCCAGGAGGCACACTTTGCCCTCGTTACAGTAAAAAACAAAAAAAAATGGCAGCTCTGTTGCTTGAATTTTTTACCTCTAAAAACAGTGGTATTGTTTCTCCATTCCATTCCATTTACCCCCAAAAAGTGCAGTTCCCCATTAACCCTATTTTTATTTCCTTATTCCTATGGGGGAAAAAAATGTAAACAAAGACGTCTCCACTTTGAAAAATATTTACTTCGATAACTCTCACAATATTCCAACGTGAGTGATTTTCCAGACAGATTACGGCCTTTTAAAAATGTGTTTTTATTACTTATTATTATTATTTTTTTACTGTAAACATCCCGTCCTTGTACTCACACTAGGGTTCAGGTCCAGGAGGCACACTTTGCCCTCGTTACAGTAAAAAATAAAAATAAACTGGCAGCTCTGTTGCTTGAATTTTACCTCTAAAAACAGTGGTATTGTTTCTCCATTCCATTCCATTTACCCCCAAAAAGTGCAGTTCCCCTTTAACCCTATTTTTATTTCCTTATTCCTATGGGAAAAAAAAATGTAAACAAAGACGTCTCCACTTTGAAAAATATTTACTTCGATAACTCTCACAATATTCCAACGTGAGTGATTTTCCAGACAGCTTACGGCCTTTTTTAAAAAATTTGTATTACTTATTTATTTATTTTTTACTGTAAACATCCCGTCCTTGTACTCACACTAGGGTTCAGGTCCAGGAGGCACACTTTGCCCTCGTTACAGTAAAAAAAGAAAAGAAAGAAAAAAGGCAGCTCTGTTGCTTGAATTTTACCTCTAAAAACAGTGGTATTGTTTCTGCATTCCATTCCATTTATCCCCAAAAAGTGCAGTTCCCCTTTAACCCTATTTTTATTTCCTTATTCCTATGGGGGAAAAAAATTTAAACAAAGACGTCTCCACTTTGAAACATATTTACTTCGATAACTCTCACAATATTCCAACGTGAGTGATTTTCCAGACAGATTACGGCCTTTAAAAAAAAAATTTTTATTACTTTTTTTTTTTTTTTTTTTACTGTAAACATCCCGTCCACTAGGGTTCAGGTCCAGGAGGCACACTTTGCCCTCGTTACAGTAGGAAAAAAACAAAAAACTGGCAGCTCTGTTGCTTGAGTTTTACCTCTGAAAACAGTGGTATTGTTTCTCCATTCCATTCCATTTATCCCCAAAAAGTGCAGTTCCCCTTTAACCCTATTTCTATTTCCTTATTCCTATGGGGAAAAAAAATCGAAACAAAAAACGTCTCCACTTCGTAAAATATTTACTTCGATAACTCTCACAATATTCCAACGTGAGTGATTTTCCAGACAGATTACGGCCTTTTAAAAAAAAAAAATTGTATTTCTTATTACCGTATTTTCCGCACCATAAGGCGCCCTGGGTTAAAAGCCGCGCCTTCAATGAACGGCATATTTCAAAACTTTGTCCACCTATAAGCCGCCAGGTGTTGTAAGCCGCATCTAACTGCGCTAAAGGAATGTCAAAAAAAACTGTCAGATAGGTCAGTCAAACTTTAATAATATATTAAAAACCAGCGTTCTAACAACTCTGTTCACTCCCAAAATGTACGCAAATGTGCAATCACAAACATAGTAAAATTCAAAATAGTGCAGAGCAATAGCAACATAATGTTGCTCGAACGTTAATGTCACAACACACAAAATAAACATAACGCTCACTTTCTGAAGTTATTCTTCATTCATAAATCCCTCGAATTATTCTCCTTAGTTGTCCGAATTGAAAAGTTGGGCGAATGTGGGATCCAAAATGTCGTCTGGCGCTGTCTCCCTGCCTCCCTGTCTTGGTGAACGTCACGTGTGTTCGCCTTCTGTCATCCACTGTTCCCACGCAGTTAGCAGTCTAGCTTCGAATGCCCTGTTGACACCAATATCTAGCGGCTGGAGGTCTTTTGTCAATCCACCCGGAATGACGGCGAGTATTGAATTAAGCGCGTAAGCGTGTCTCTTAATGTGATGTTATGAGCTAGCAAATATAACAACTACACTACCCAGCATGCAACGATAGTGACGAGCATGCGCGGTAGCCCTGAGAAGCGTTGTTGTATGCTGGGAGTTAGAATGTGGTTATGAGCACGCTGTGAGTAAACGTTGAGAACTCAGTTAACACGCCTCGTCTGCATTATTTATAATTAGACAGACAACACACTTAATAGGAGCCATTTTGGGGTCTTTACATAAACACACAAATGGAAATGAAACGTCACATATCCCAGCATGCACCGCGCGCTTCTTCTACGGGGAAAAAAGATGGCGGCTGTTTACCGAAGTTGCGAGACCGAAACTTTATGAAAATGAATCTTAATATTTATCCATATATAAAGCGCACCGGGTTATAAGGCGCACTGTCAGCTTTTGAGAAAATTTGTGGTTTTTAGGTGCGCCTTATAGTGCGGAAAATACGGTATTTCTTTTTTTTACTGTAAACATCCCGTCCTTGTACTCACACTAGGGTTCAGGTCCAGGAGGCACACTTTGCCCTCATTACAGTAAAAAAAACCCAAAAAACTGGCAGCTATGTTTCTTGAATTTTACCTCTAAAAACAGTGGTATTGTTTCTCCATTCCATTCCATTTACCCCCAAAAAAGTGCAGTTCCCCTTTAACTTTTATTTCCTTATTCCTATGGGGGAAACAAATCCAAACAAAGACGTCTCCACTTTGAAAAATATTTACTTCGATAACTCTCACAATATTCCAACGTGAGTCATTTTCCAGACAGATTAAGGGCTTTTAAATTTTTTTTTTATTACTTATTATTATTTTTTTACTGTAAACATCCCGTCCTTGTACTCACACTAGGGTTCAGGTCCAGGAGGCACACTTTGCTCTCGTTACAGTAAAAAAAAAAGAAAGAAAAAAGGCAGCTCTGTTGCTTGAATTTTACCTCTAAAAACAGTGGTATTGTTTCTCCATTCCATTCCATTTACCCCCAAAAAGTGCAGTTACAGTTAACCCTATTTTTATTTCCTTATTCCTATGGGGAAAAAAATCTAAACAAAGACGTCTCCACTTTGAAAAATATTTACTTCGATAACTCTCACAATATTCCAACGTGAGTGATTTTCCAGACAGATTACAGCCTTTAAAAGCCTTTTTTTTTTACTGTAAACATCTCGTCCTTGTACTCACACTAGGGTTCAGGTCCAGGAGGCACACTTTGCCCTAGTTACATTAAAAAAACAAAAAATAACTGGCAGCTCTGTTGCTTGAATTTTACCTCTAAAAACAGTGGTATTGTTTCTCCATTCCATTCGTTTACCCCCAAAAAAGTGCAGTTCCCCTTTAAACCTATTTTTATTTCTTTATTCCTATGGGGAAGAAAATCTAAACAAAGACGCTTACGGAGAGATTACGGCCTTTTTAAAAAAAAAATGTTGTATTACTTATTATTATTATTTTACTGTAAACATCCCGTCCTTGTACTCACACTAGGGTTCAGGTCCAGGAGGCACACTTTGCCCTCGGCCATCACCCGGCGAACTGAGTCCAGACTTGTTCCATAGTAGTGGCCTCTGTATCTCCCATAGTCTATAAACCTAAAGGCAGACATTAACGGGGGCAGACAAGGACATAAAAGCCAGGACTGAAAAAAAAAAAATGTAATAATGGCAGAGACGGCTGACTTTTCTTTCAAAACTAGACTTGAATGGTATAGAATGACCAGAACACATGTCGGACTACATTTTAACGACGCAGTGGAGGAAACCCGCACATGTACCTGTGGTTGAGAATGTCCTCCTCGAATTTGAGGACCGATACAAAATGATAATCCAGTCCTTCTGTCTCTTGGCTTCTCTTCTCACGCGTTGTGTCTGAAAGGGTAGAACGGCCCTAACAGTCAAAAATGGCATACAGGAGGAAAAAAGTGACAAGGTTGTCTTATTGCCTTACATGGTACAGTTACACCGTAGAGGTCTGAATCTGAGATCAGGAGCCTTTGCTTCAGTTCGTTCACTCCAACACCGCTGGGGCCTCAAGACAGAGAACACAAGGTTTTTGTGTCGTAAAAAAAAGATTAAATATATATATATATATATATATATACATACAAAACCCAAAACCAGTGAATTAGCAGGGGCGTCCATGATAACGTTGCTTGGATGGCAACATATGTTGCTCCAAAACCTGTATGTACATTTCAGCATTAATAGTGCCTTCACAGATGTGTAAGTTACCCATGTCTTGGGCACTAATACACCCCCATACCATCACAAATGCTGGCTTTTCAACTTTGCGCCTATATCAATCCGGATGGTTCTTTAACTTACTGGTCCGGAGGACACGACGTCCACAGTCTCCAAAAACAATTTGAAATGTGGACTCGTCCGACCACAGAACAATTTTCCACTATGTATCAGTCCATCTTAGATCAGCTCAGGCCCAGCGAAGCCGGCAGCATTTCTGGGTGTTGTTGATAAATGGCTTTGGCTTTGCATAGTAGAGTTTTAACTTCCACTTACAGATGCTTCATATTGCGCCACACATTGTCAATGGGAGACAGGTCTGGACTACAGGCAGGCCAGTCTAGTACACAAATGATTTTACTATGAAGCCACACTGTTGTAACACGTGGCTTGGCATTGTCTTGCTGAAATAAGCAGGGGCGTCCATGATAACGTTGCTTGGATGGCAACATATGTTGTTCCAAAACCTGTATGTACCTTTTGGCATTAATGGTGCCTTCACAGATGTGTAAGTTACCCATGTCTTGGGCCCTAATACACCCCCATACCATCACAGATGCTGGCTTTTCAACTTTGCGCCTAGAACAATCCAGATGGTTCTTTTCCTTATTGGTCCGGAGGACACAACGTCCACATTTTCCAAAACCAAATTGAAATGTGGACACTTTTCCACTTTGCATCAGTCCATCTTAGATGAGCTCGGGCCCAGCGAAGTTGGGTGTTGTTGATAAATGGCTGTGGCTTTGCATAGTAGAGTTTTAACGTGCACTTACAGATGTAGCGACGAACTGTAGTTACTGACAGTGGTTTTCTGAAGTGTTCCTGAGCCCATGTGGTGATATCCTTTGCACACTGATGTCAGTTTTTGAGGCAGTACCGTTTGAGGGATTGAAGGTCACGGGCTCTGGAATCATTTTTCCAGATTCTCTGAACCTTTTGATGATATTACGGACCGTAGATGGTGAAATCCCTAAATTCCTTGCAATAGCTGGTTAAGAAATGTTGTTCTTAAACTGTTCGACAATTTGCTCACACATTTGTTGACAAAGTGGTGACCCTTGCCCCATCCTTGTTTGTGAATGACTGAGCATTTCACGGAAGCTACTTTTATACCTAATCATGGCACCCACCTGTTCCCAATTAGCCTGTTCACCCGTGGGATGTTCCAAATAAGTGTTTGATGAGCATTCCTCAAGTATCTTGTCTTTGCAGTCTATTCAATTGAATATAAGTTCAAAAGGATTTGCAAATCACCCCCTGAAAAGCTTCAAAAATGTGTCTCCTCAGGTCCCAAACGTTTACTGAGTGTTGTTAAAAGGAAAGGCCATGTAACACAGTGGTAAAAATGCCCCTGTGCCAACTTTTTTGCAATGTGTTGCTGCCATTAAATTCTAAGTTAATGATTATTTGCAAAAAAAAACAACAAGTTTCCCAGTTGGAACATTAAATATCTTGTCTTTGCAGTCTATTCAATTGAATATAAGTTGAAAAGGATTTGCAAATCATTGTATTCTGTTTTTATTTACCATTTAAATAACTTCAACTTCACTGGTTTTGGGTTTTGCATATAGTCATAATGTTACAATTCGTATTTTATTAGAACAAAGTGGTTCTATTAAATAAGTCAAATAAGTAACAGTTAAGAGAAAAATCCTAATTGTATGCAAATAAACCTAGTACACTGCAAAAACTGAAATCTAAGTAAGATTAAATATCTCAATTAAGGGTGATATTTGCTTATTTTCTGTCTGATAAGATCATTCTTCTCACTAAGCAGATTTTATGTTAGAGTGTTTTACTTATTTTAAGTATTTTGGTCCTAAATGATCTCAGTAAGAT
>NC_084550.2:19295000-19392500 GCF_033978685.3 Nerophis lumbriciformis | reverse complement strand
GAATCTGTCACGCGGCAGTAAAATGGCTGATCACACAAAACAGAAGTCATCGTCGTGGACCCACTGGCTGCAGAAGCCTTGACGTTTTGGTGAATTTACGAAACTGAAACAATACAAAAACGATGCATTTGTAAGTTAATAATACTAAAACAGACACTGTTAGCATAGTAGCTTATGCTAACAACACTTGCTTCATTACATTGAGAGAGCACGTACAAATATGCATGAAAACACTCCTACAGAACTCACACATGGGCCAGTTTCGTAAGTAAGGATTGTTTTAGTTATATTGTAAAACTTACAAAAGACTATAACTTCTACTACCGGCACACGCTGATGCTTGTGGTCGCCGTCAATTTTAGCCGTGTTTGCACTTGATGGCGTATAACTTTGAGTCGTGTTTACTCCAGCGTGAACACACAACTAGCAAACTAAAAGCTACCACATTGTAAGCTCAGTGCGCCACTGAAAAGGGACTATCAGCTCAAACAATGATAAACATAATTTTTTTTTTAGGCTGTCAAATTCAGTGTTGTTTTTACAAGCTAGTGGACACTGTGTTTTTTTGGTATGGAAGTATCCACTTCCCACTTCTCTGTGAGCGCTTTGAGTATCTAATAATAGAAAAGTACGATATAAAATTTAATCCATTATTATTATTATTATTATTAAGTATAGGACAGTAAGCTGTGCTAAAAGAAGGAAGATGCTCAAACTCAATTTCAAAATAAGAGTTTGCCTTGCAACCTGTCTTTTGGATCCATCCATCCATCCATTTTCTACCGCTTGTCCCTCCCGGGGTTGCGTTTGTGCTGGAGCCTATGTCAGCTGCACTCGGTTTATGCTTCACAGATGACAGCACTGTTTTGTCCTACTAATTTTGCCGGTCCTTGAACTCACGGTAGTTTGTTTACGTGTACAACTTTCTCCGACCCTGCCACAGAAAGACGTGGTTTATACCACTCCTTTTTGTCTCGTTTTGTCCACCAAACGTTGTATGCTGTGCGTGAATGCACGAAGGTAAGCTTTGTTGATGTTATTGACTTGCGTGGAGTGCTAATAATCCATGCTAACATGCTATTTAGGTTAGCTGTGTGTACATATTGCATCATTATGCCTCGTTTGTAGGTATATTTGAGCTCATTTAATTTCCTTTATGTATTTAATTTATATTAGTGCCGTTTTGTCCTACTAATTTTGCCGGTCCTTGAACTCACGGTAGTTTGTTTACGTGTACAACTTTCTCCGACCCTGCCACAGAAAGACGTAGTTTATACCACTCCTTTTTGTCTCGTTTTGTCCACCAAACGTTATATGCTGTGCGTGAATGCACAAAGGTAAGCTTTGTTGATGTTATTGACTTGCGTGGAGTGCTAATAATCCATGCTAACATGCTATTTAGGTTAGCTGTGTGTTGAGCTCATTTAATTTCCTTTATGTATTTAATTTATATTTGCATGTCTCATGACACATTATCTGTATGTAATATTGGCTACATTTCTGATTGTGTGCCACAGAAAACGTTACCATGTTGTTCCAGACCACAGCAAACGTCACCCAGCTTGCAAAGATTGTACTAAACCCATTAGAAAACAACAGCCTGCCCTTTCCTTGAACTTGGACACACACATCTATACCTTTGGCAGTTTTAAACCAGTCATTTCCAGGAGTTATCTAACCCTCTGAGACACTTACTTAATGTGTTGCCTTCATTATAACACTTTTAGAAGACTTAACTTTTTGCGGCTCCAGAGAGATTTCTTTTTTGTATTTTTGGTCTAATATGGCTCTTTCAACATGTTGGGTTGCCGACCCCTGCCCAGGTGCAAAATCCACACAGAAAGACCCCAAGGCAAACACAAACACATTTCGGGAGAACATCCGCACCGTAACACAACAGAACAAATACCCAGAACCCCTTCCGGGACGCTCCAATATACACCACCCTCCTCAACCCCGCCCCCGCTCACCTCAACCTCCTCATGCTCTCTCAGGGAGAGCATGTCCCAAATTCCAAGCTGCTGTTTTGAGGCATGTTAAAAAAAAAAAAGCACTTTGTGACTTCAATAATAAATATGGCAGTGCCATGTTGGCATTTTTTTTTTCCATAACTTGAGTTGATTTATTTTGGAAAACCTTGTTACATTTTTTAATGCATCCAGCGGGGCATCACAACAAAATTAGGCATAATAATGGTGCAAACTCCACACAGAAAGACCCCAAGGCCAGGGATCGAACTCCTTCTTTTGGATATGTATTGCAAATAAAACGCCGGATCATCGTTTCCTGAATGTTACATTTTATGTCTGCTATTTGGCTGCAAGAAAATGTTGAGCAAAAAGACAGAAGCACACCTCATCAATCTGCAAATTAGTTATTATCTTCAACCCACTTGCACATAAAAAAATATGAGTACCGCTTTAAAAAAAATCGCATTTGATATCCACATTCTTGTGTTTCCTATTAGAAAGCCCACCTTGTAAAACCTAAGAAAAATTTTTCCCCCTCAAATCCCATTAGCGTGTGAATGTGAGTGTGAATGAGTGAATGTGACATATTGTAAAGAGCTTTGGGTATCGCGCTGGTGTAATAAAAAAGCTCTGTATAAAATGGTAGTTTTAGATATCATACCAGGGGTGTCCAACCTTTTCCATTGAGGGCCGCACACTAAAAATCAAAGCATGCGAGGGCCATTTTGATATTTTTCATTTTCAAAACCAATATATAGTTTTGTGTTTTTGTGTTTTTTTTTTACTTTTAAGGCTCCCCTCAAGTTTGAGGTGTCAGTCATAAAAATGTTAAAAATAAGTCTATCCAATGCTCTAATCTCTAAATCAACTTCAGGTCTGTTAATATGAAGGTTTATTTTTATTTTTTTTCATGTTTAAAGCCCTTTTTGTCAAAATATTTTGTTGTGGCAAAAACACAAAATATGCAATATTTGATGTTGTTCTGTTACAACTAAAAGTTGTAAACTCTTGTTGTTGAAATGTGCTGTACTTAAATAAGCTTGTTATGTAATTAACATTACATGTGTATTTGTCGCCATCATGTGATCATGGCAGTTACTACATCGTTGAGAAGTGTGTATTTTGAATCAAACTTTATTGACCGGAAGTTGCATAAGCCAAACAGAGAAATCTACTGTGCCAGCACGTACTTTATGGTGGTTATTTTTGAAGAAATACTGCATATATCTTTTGTTTAAGGTTGCATCGCCGTTTCACCCTTTTGAATGTCAATAAACCTGCTGACAACGCTCATCGGTCTCCAGAGTCGTGACGTAAGAAAGGTGTTAAACAGCCCTTGCATCAGACATGCACCCCTAACGGCACAGTGAAACAGCGACATCCAAGCAGACAGAGGTAACGCAGTCGTCGCACGCTAGAGTGAAGCTGACCACTACTACGCTACAACGCAAACGGCATACAGCAGTGATTCAGCAGTCATCATCTAGTCCACCCCACCATGTCCAGCAAGGTGTCATCCGTAAAGACTCGGTCCGAGGCTTCGACAAACTCCTCCACAGGTTCTGCAGCAGCTAGAGCAAGAGCAAAAGCTGAGGCAGCCAAAGCCCGCCTCGGTTTTGCAGCAAAAGAAATGGACTTAAAAGTAGAAAAAGCTAAAATTGAAGCATCTATTGAATTTCTTCAACATGAAAAAGATGTTGCATCTGCTATTGCTGAAGCAGAGGCATTAGAAACAGCTGTAATCACACAGGTAGAAGCACGCAGCAATCCTTGTTCTTTTGTCACATCTGAACGTACAAAGCAATATGTCCTCAGCCAAGCAGAATTTGTAAAAGATGGAAAAGATGTTGTTACACAGTCATCACAATGTGAAAATGCTCCTCAGAGCAAGTCAAAGCTCACTAGCAATCAATTACTTCAGCCAACAAAACAAAGTGACTCTCAACAAATTCCCTTTGGCCCTCCTAATGATCTTAAAAACTTCCAAAACCCCTCAGTCATTTCCTCCTCTCCTCACATCCATAACAATTACAGTGCAAGTTGGTCAGATCAGGTATCAGCATCCAACTTCCATGATGTCCGGCCTTCATGCCAAGAGCCTAAAAACTCTAATGTGAGTGACTTCATTAGATACTTTGCTCGCCGGGAAATAGTAGCAACAGGACTACTGCAATTTAACGACAAGCCTCAAAATTTCAGAGCTTGGAAACGTTCCTTTAAAAATTCAATAAATGGATTAGAGTTAACAACAAGTGAGGAGATGGACTTGATGTTAAAGTGGCTTGGCAAAGAATCCTCTGAACATGTAGAACAAATCAGAGCCATACACATTAACAACCCAACCAAAGGTCTCAATATGATGTGGGACAGGCTTGAGCAATGTTATGGCTCAGCTGAAGTGATTGAGGATACACTCTTCAAAATAATTGATATGTTCCCCAAAATCACATCCAAAGACTACACAAAACTCAGGAAGTTTAGTGACCTGCTCATGGAAATGCAGAGTGCTAAAGCTGAAGGAGACCTTCCTGGTCTTGCGTTTTTGGATACCGCAAGAGGATTAAATCCAATTGTGCAGAAACTTCCCTTCAATTTGCAAGAAAGATGGATCACAGTAGGAGCTAAATACAAACGCACACAACCTGTCCCCTTCCCACCATTTAATGTTTTTGTAGACTTTGTAACGCAGGAAGCTAACTCAAGAAATGACCCCAGCTTTAACTTTACATCGTTCCCTGACGTACCCAAACTCGATAAACTGCCATTGAGAGCATATAAACAAAAATAATTTTCAGTGCACAAAACTGATGTAGTCTCCCGCTACAATTTAGATACACATAGAATGGCAAACAAAGCTGTAGACAGCGACAAGCTTTGCCCAATTCACATGAAACCTCATCCCCTCTCGAAGTGCAGATCATTTCGAATGAAAACACTCGATCGAAAAGCATTCTTAAAAGAGAACCACATTTGCTTCAAATGCTGTTCTTCATCTACACACATTGCAAAAAACTGTATGGTCAAGATACAGTGCTCTGAGTGTCTTGATGAAAAACACCGCACTGCTCTTCACCCAGGACCAGCACCCTGGCTTAAAGAAACTGAACCTGCAGCAGAGTATGGCGGGGAGTGTGACTCCGCTAAGTCGGAGGAGATCACATCCAAGTGCACACAGGTTTGTGGCATGAACGAAGCAGGCAGATCCTGCTCTAAAATTAGTCTTGTTAAAGTGTACCCAGCAGGCCATCCTGAACAAGCAGTAAGGCTCTATGCCATCCATGATGAACAAAGTAACAGGTCGTTAGTATGTCCTGAGTTCTTTGAATTGTTCAATGACCGTGGCCCTAGTTCCCCTTACTCACTAAGGACATGTGCTGGTACTAAAGAAGCAATGGGCAGGAGAGCTACAGGATATGTAGTGGCAGCCATAGATGGTTCAGTCCACATCCCTTTGCCTAGCCTCATTGAATGTAGAAATATCCCAAACGATAGAGATGAAATTCCCACACCCAGTGCAGCTATGCAACACAGTCACCTAAAGTCAGTAGCTCACCTCATCCCTGACCTGGACTCTAATGCCCCTATACTCATGCTTCTCGGACGGGATGTTATTAGGGTTCACAAAGTCCGTAAACAGATAAGTGGCCCTAACAACGCACCCTATGCACAAAAATTGGACCTCGGGTGGGTCATAGTAGGAAACGTGTGTTTAGGTAATGTCCACAAAACTCTCGCTGTGAAGACGCTGTTCACAAATACAACTGAGAAGGGGCATCCTACAATGTTTGAGCCATGCCCCAATGTATTTAACGTAATAGAGAGACATTGTGAGATACAAGTTCCATTCAGCTTCGGCACTCAACTTGTGGATAGCGCTTGTGAACCTGATCATTTAGGATGTAATGTGTTCAAACAAACCAGACATGACAATTACAGCGCACCCTCCATTCAGGACAAAGCCTTCTTGAAAATAATGGAAAAAGGACTGCAAAAGGACACAGACAAGAGCTGGACAGCTCCATTACCATTCAAGTCGCCACGTCAAAAACTACTTAACAACAGACCGCATGCCCTGAACCGCTTAATGTCTCTTGTTCGGAGCTTTGAAAGGAAAGAAGAAATGAAGGAACATTTCATCACGTTTATGGACAAAATATTTGAAAACAAACATGCAGAGCTTGCCCCTCCACTGAAAGACGAAGAGGAATGTTGGTATTTGCCACTATTCGGTGTCTACCACCCTCGCAAGCCCAAACAGATTAGGGTCGTCTTTGACAGCAGCGCAAAGTACAAGAATGTGTCACTAAATGATGTGTTGTTGACAGGCCCAGACCTTAACAACTCACTGTTAGGTGTCCCAATACGCTTCAGAAAAGAAGCTGTTGCCTTCACAGCTGACATTGAACAGATGTTTTACTGTTTCAATGTTCGAGAACAAGACAGAAACTACTTGCGTTTTTTGTGGTTTCGTGACAATGACATTTCCAAAGACATTGTAGAGTATAGGATGAGAGTCCACGTCTTTGGGAATAGCCCATCACCAGCAGTGGCCATATACGGCTTACATCAGTCTGTTCTACGCAACTAGCCAGATTGTGATCCAGATGTCAAGCAGTTTGTCACACATGACTTCTACGTAGACGACGGACTCAAATCTCTCCCCACTGTTGAAATGTCCTTATTACAAAGAACCCGTGACACACTTGCAAACTCAAATCTAAGACTGCATAAAATAGCAGCTAACAGAAAAGAGGTACTCGAAGCATTCCCTTCACAAGATCATGCCAAAGACCTAAAGGACTTGGACTTTGAAGCTGATTCAGTTCCCATGCAACGTAGCCTGGGTCTCCTTTGGGACCTAAAGAAAGACTGCTTCACCTTTAGAGTGTCAGACGAGACAAAGCCCTTTACTAGACGAGGTGTTTTATCAACAATAAACAGCCTTTATGATCCATTAGGCTTTGTAGCACCAGTAACTATACAGGGAAAGTCCATTCTGCGTGAACTTACGGTGGAGAATGGAGACTGGGATGCACCATTGCCCTCAGAAATGGAAGAGTCCTGGACCCTGTGGAAAGACTCACTTAAAGAACTGTCCAACTTGACCATTCCCAGAGCGTACACAGAAATTTATCCCTCAACAACTACAAAAAAAGAGTTGTTGGTATTTTCGGACGCATCTACTAAGGCTATAGCTGCAGTGGCCTATTTAAGAGTAACAGATGCAGCTAGGAACTGTGAAGTAGGCTTTGTTTTAGGTAAGGCAAAGTTAGCACCACGCCCAGATCAGACCATACCAAGATTAGAGCTTAGTGCTGCTGTGTTAGCAGTCGAGCTTGCAGATCTTCTCACAGACGAATTAGGCTTTGAAATAGACTACACTGCATTCTATACAGACAGTAAAGTAGTTCTAGGTTATATCCACAACGAGACAAGAAGATTTTATGTCTACGTGGCTAACCGTGTTACGAGAATCCGCAAATCTTCTCAACCAAGCCAATGGCATTACGTACCGAGCAGCCAGAACCCAGCAGATCACGCCACTCGTTCTGTTCCTGCTTACCAGCTACCCCTTATTAACTGGCTCACTGGCCCTGACTTCATGCTCCAAGATCAAAGTCCCTCAAATGACTCTTTCGAACTTGTTGAGCCTTGCACGGACTCTGATGTCAGACCACAGGTGTCTACACTCAAAACCACAATCTCAACCAAACAACTTGGCTCTGACAGATTCAACAAGTTTTCGACATGGAAGTCTCTCAAGCGTGCTGTTTCGAGACTACTTCAAATCACTGCCAAGCAAAACCAATCACTGCCGTGGTTGGCACTACTGTGAGACAGGACTCACTGTGGACGAGTCAAACCAAGCCCAAAACATAATCATTCAAGCAGTACAACAGGATGTGTATGCCAAGGAATTGAAGTGTGTGCAAAAACACGATAAACTACCCCGAACCAGTCCTCTCAAAAACCTAGACCCCTACCTGGATGAAAATGGACTTCTTAGAGTAGGAGGTCGCATCTGTGATTCGAACTTAAGCCAAGGTGAAAAGAACCCACTCATAGTTCCTGGCCACCACCATATTGCAGCTCTTCTCATTAAGCACTACCACGAGCAGACCCAACACCAAGGGCGCCTTTTCACAGAAGTAGCTGTTCGTTCTGCAGGATGGTGGATTGTAGGTGGCAAGAGAAAGGTGAGCACAATCTTCTATCATTGTGTAACCTGCAAAAGACTTCGTGCCCCTATGAGTACACAAAAAATGTCAAACCTCCCTCCAGACCGTCTTACAACGGACCCCCCATTCACTAATGTGGGCTTAGATGTTTTTGGCCCATGGTTTGTGTCTTCACAGCGCACAAGAGGAAGTATCATCCAAAATAAAAGGTGGGCTGTCTTATTCACGTGCTTGAGTATTAGAGCAGTTCACATTGAGGTGATAGAGTCTCTCGATACCTCTAGCAATCAGACGGTTTCTGACAGTAAGAGGACCTGTAAAAAGCGTTCGCTCTGATAGAGGTACCAATTTTGTCAATGCATGTAAAGAACTGAAGATCCCCTCAAATTTAGACAACACAGCAGTACAAACCTACCTTAAAGAACACGGATGTACATGGACTTTTAACCCTCCACACGCTTCTCACTTTGGCGGGTCATGGGAAAGAATGATTGGACTTGCCCGGAAAATATTGGACACAATGTTTTTCCAGCTCAAGACCACTAAACTCACTCACGAAGTTCTTGCTACCTTTATGGCAGAAGTGGCGGCTATTATAAACGCAAGACCCCTTGTCCCTGTTTCATCGGACCCAAGTGACCCTTTCACTTTGTCCCCGGCCACTCTTATAACCCAAAAGGTAACCCCTCTTAAGGCTCCAGTTGGCAACTTTACAGCGTCAGACCTCTACAAACACCAGTGGCGCCAAGTCCAGCACCTGTCAAACACCTTCTGGGACAGGTGGAAGAAAGAGTTCCTTCCCACTCTCCAACCACGTCGCAAGTGGCATTCTAGCCAGCTTAACGTGAGCGTAGGTTCGGTCGTTGTACTCAAAGACAGCCAAATTCCCCGAAATGAATGGCCTCTTGCACGTGTAACTCGGGTGTTCCAAGTAAAGATGGCAAAGTGCGTTCAGTAGAGCTAAGGGTAGTCAGGTCAGATGATACAAAGGTGTTGACCAGACCCATCTCAGAGATTGTACCTTTGATTATTTCATGAGAGGCACCGGTATCTGTTTTTTCCAGTAATTTTTGTGGCGTTTATCCACGCCAGTGTTCTGTTACAACTAAAAGTTGTAAACTCTTGTTGTTGAAATGTGTTGTACTTAAATAAGCTTGTTATGTAATTAACATTACATGTGTATTTGTCGCCATCATGTGGTCATGGCAGTTACTACATCGTTGAGAAGTGTGTATTTTGAATCAAACTTTATTGACCGGAAGTTGCATAAGCCAAACAGAGAAATCTACGGTGCCAGCACGTACTTTATGGTGGTTATTTTCGAAGAAATACTGCATATATCTTTTGTTTAAGGTTGCATCGCCGGTATGTATCATAGGTTGAACTTTGAAACTTGGTTTTTGTGTAAAATATTTCCAGCTAAATTTATGATTTTTGATGTATGATCTTTGCCATACTCATTAGCAATAATTTGCGATGTCATCTAAGATGGCGTCGTAGTACAAATTCACTTTGTTTACCTTCTCATGCCTTTTAAGGTAGCATTACAGCATATATATGATACATTTGCACAACATATGTATATATTGACTGTATTGTTTGTCTTTTTAGTTTCACCCTTTTGAATGTCAATAAACCTGCTGACAACGCTCATCGGTCTCCAGAGTCGTGACGTAAGAAATCAAATCAAATCAAATCAACTTTATTTATAAGAAAGGTGTTAAACAGCCCTTGCATCAGACATGCACCCCTAACGGCAAAAATGTAAATTAATTGGAGTCTTAAATATGTAAATAATTCATAACAACATTGATTATTTTTTGAGCAATGACAGCTTTAATAAAAAAAAATCCCAGTGAAATTATTGGGGATCCAAAAGGGCCCCACTCATAAAAGTGTTAAAAATAAGTTATTCATTTTCTTACATTTTATTTTCAACACTTAAGCCGGATCAGGCCCCCGAACAGGTTTTATCTGGCCCACCGGATGAGTTTGCCAAGTATAAAAATGAGCCAAATTTTTTTAAAGGGGAACATTATCACCAGACCTATGTAAGCGTCAATATATACCTTGATGTTGCAGAAAAAAGACCATATATTTTTTAACCGATTTCCGAACTCTAAATGGGTGAATTTTGGCGAATTAAACGCCTTTCTATTATTCGCTCTCGGAGCGATCGGGAAGCAATCCGCCATTTTCTCAAACACATTACAAACACCGAGTCAAATCAGCTCTGTTATTTTCCGTTTTTTTCGACTGTTTTCCGTACCTTGGAGACATCATGCCTCGTCGGTGTGTTGTCGGAGGGTGTAACAACACGAACAGGGACGGATTCAAGTTGCACCAGTGGCCCAAAGATGCGAAAGTGGCAAGAAATTGGACGTTTGTTCCGCACACTTTACCGACGAAAGCTATGCTACGACAGAGATGGCAAGAATGTGTGGATATCCTGCGACACTCAAAGCAGATGCATTTCCAACTGGACTGGACAGATCAGCTTTCAGGAAAAGAGAGCGGATGAGGGTATGTCTACAGAATATATTTATTGATGAAAACTGGGCTGTCTGCACTCACGTGACGTCACATCGGGAAGCAATCCGCCATTTTCTCACTTTCGTCGGTGTGTTGTCGGAGGGTGTAACAACGCGAACAGGGACGGATTCAAGTTGCACCAGTGGCCCAAAGATGCGAAAGTGGCAAGAAATTGGACAAAATTTGTTCAAAATACGAGGCTGTGGAGAAAGCCGACGAAATGGTAAGTCGTTTGTTCCGCACACTTTACCGACGAAAGCTATGCTACGACAGAGATGGCAAGAATGTGTGGATATCCTGCGACACTCAAAGCAGATGCATTTCCAATGATAAAGACCCTAGCTTCCCTGGCCTGCTGACATCAACTCCAAAACTGGACAGATCAGCTTTCAGGAAAAGAGAGCGGATGAGGGTATGTCTACAGAATATATTAATTGATGAAAACTTTATTCATTACTCGCGGTTTTACGTAAATTATTATACATAAACTGTGTTTACCAATAATTTAGCTTACAAACATTTATTTTTTTCAATCATTTGAGTACATTCGGGTAGTCTTGTGTAATGCAGTATTTTGTGTCTATTTAGGTATGGTTAACCTAAGTGCTGAAATCGTGGAAAAATATATGTTCTTAACGCGCCTGAAATGGGCTGTCTGCACTCTCAAAGTGCATATTGTTGCCAAATGTATTTCATATGCTGTAAACCTAGTTCATAGTTGTTAGTTTCCTTTAATGCCAAACAAACACATACCAATCGTTGGTTAGAAGGCGATCGCCGAATTCGTCCTCGCTTTCTCCCGTGTCGCTGGCTGTCGTGTCGTTTTCGTCGGTTTCGCTTGCATACGGTTCAAACCGATATGGCTCAATAGCTTCAGTTTCTTCTTCAATTTCGTTTTCGCTACCTGCCTCCACACTACAACCATCCGTTTCAATACATTCGTAATCTGTTGAATCGCTTAAGCCGCTGAAATCCGAGTCTGAATCCGAGCTAATGTCGCTATAGCTTGCTGTTCTATGCGCCATGTTTGTTTGTATTGGCATCACTGTGTGACGTCACAGGAAAATGGGCGGGTGTATATAACGATGGTTAAAATCAGGCACTTTGAAGCTTTTTTTAGGGATATTGCGTGATGGGTAAAATTTTGAAAAAAACTTCGAAAAATAAAATAAGCCACTGGGAGCTGATTTTTAATGGTTTTAACCCTTCTGAAATTGTGAGAATGTTCCCCTTTAATGAAAGAAACTGCTGTTCTAAATGTGTCCACTCGATGTCACAATAGCAATTCTTTGTATATTTGTAGATGATGCTACATATGTACAAAATAAACCACATGATGTTAGTGCATCAGTCGAAGAAAATGAGCAAACTACATAAATAACATCCTGTGATTTGATTTATGTATGTT
Organism: Nerophis lumbriciformis; assembly: GCF_033978685.3. NCBI lineage: Eukaryota > Metazoa > Chordata > Actinopteri > Syngnathiformes > Syngnathidae > Nerophis > Nerophis lumbriciformis. Next base: position 19,380,411 of record NC_084550.2, on the reverse strand, counting down.
TATTTATTATTAATTTTTTTATCTTGATAGATGGAAAATGAACACCAATGAGTTGACTGACATAATGTATTCAGAAAGTATAAATAACGACAAATAAAGACAGAATACTATTAACCGCAACATGTAAGTGTAATAAAAAACCCAACAACATTATAATTTGTACATTTTCAGAATGTGCTTGTTCTATTTTTAAACAAAGAAAACTATCTGTAGTCGTCTTTATTTTTAAGTTATCGTGCCGTGATTTTACCAGTCCGGTTTTTCTCCATGTGGCCCCCGATCTAAAATGAGTTTGACACCCCTGCTTTAGATCAACTTCAGAGCTCTCTGTCAATTATAAGTTTGTATTATTTTTAATGTTTTGTTTTTTTTTGGTTCATTTTATGGGCTTTAAAGAAAAAAATACAACTCTGTTGTTTTAATTCAAAGTACAATTTTTGATGTGAATTAAAGCCTTGAATAGGTCTATAATTCCTAACATTGATTTTGATTCATTATTATGTTTTGAGCAATGACAGTTTTAAAGAAAAAAAACAGCCTGCAAGGCAGCTTTGTGTTAGTACAGTCAACATTGCAACTTGTTCTCGTTACATTTCACCTGCTTGCTGTTTTATTTTACTTTAACTTTTTTTTTATAATAATAATAATAATACATTTTATTTGTAAAAAGCACTTTACTTTGAGTAAACAACCTCAAAGTGCTACAGTGTATTAAATTATTTTTTAAAGATAATAAAAAATAAATAAACATAAACACTAGAACAGCCAAATAGCTAAAACTAGTATGCATATATAAAAAAAAAAGTTTATTTTTTAAAAGAAGGGTTTTTAAGGCTTTTTTAAAAGCATCCACAGTCAGGTGGTCAGGGAGAGCGTTCCACAGACAGAAAGCCCTGTCTCCCATTGTTTGTATCTTTGTCCTCGGAGGTTAGCCTGTCCAGAGCGGAGGTGTCTTGTGGAGGATTTGGGGGTGAGTAGTTCTTTGAGGTAGGTAGTTTGTGTAATAGTATTCTTAGAATGTGCCGCAGGCCGTTAGAAAATTAGATACGAGCCGCGAATGGCCCCCGGGCCGCCCTTTGGACAATAATGTATTCAGTGATGGGCAAGCTACTTGGAAAATGTAGTAAGCTAAGGTACAAGTTACTCTCGATTAAATGGAGCTAAGTTACAGGGGAAGCTATCCCCGGAGAATTGTAGCTACATTAAAGCTACATTATATATAACTAGATGAGGCATTTTCTTAATGAATTACGTGTGAATGCTCCAATGCTGAAGTTCAACTGAAATCCTGGAATTTTTTTTTTTAGAATTGCTGAAGTAGAGCACACAATTCCTAAACAGGCTAAATATTTTGAAAAACCGTCTGACCGGAACTCTCTAATAACTAAAGTTCCTTGGGTGATGTGGGGCGGGGTGTATATTGTAGCGTCCCGGAAGAGTTAGTGCTGTAAGGGGTTCTGGGTATTTGTTCTGTTGTGTTTATGTTGTGTTACGGTGCGGATGTTCTCCCGAAATGTGTTTGTCATTCTTGTTTGGTGTGGGTTCACAGTGTGGCGCGTATTTGTAACAGTGTTAAAGTTGTTTATACGGCCACTCTCAGTGTGACCTGTATGGCTGTTGATCAAGTATGCCTTGTGTTCGCTTGTGTGCGTGTAAAAGCAGCATATATTATGTGACTGGGTCGGCACGCTGTTTGTATGTAGAAAAAGCGGGTGTGACGACAGGTTGGAGAGGCCGCTAAAGGCAGTGCCTTTAAGGCATTCCCCCAATATTGTTGTCCGGGTGGAAATCGGGAGAAATTCGGGAGAATGGGTGCCCCGGGAGAATTTCGGGAGGGGCATTGAAATTCGGGAGTCTCCCGGGAAAATCGGGAGGGTTGGCAAATATGGGTGTATGTTTTAGCGCTTTCATGGCGAGTTCACTGACAGATATAAGTAAGAACTTTACACTACTTTATATTAGAAATGGCAAAAGCGGAGGATGAATGTCCCATAACAAGAAGATAGAGAAAAAAAAGAAGCTTATCGACTATGTTGCCACGGACTACAAAGGCGGACGCGCGCAATTTTTTAGGATTTATGCAGATCCCAAATACAGATCAGCAGGTACCAGAAGGTAAGAAACGTTTCTTTTGCATAATATTGCGAAACAAAACGCCAGATATGTCTTACCTTATACACACACCATAATAATACTTGTATGTTGAAGCGGTGTGGCTTCATAGCTTATCAAAGTCGTACTAAAACATGTGTGTAACGTGTGTAATGTTCTATATTTTCAATGGAACATACAAAATGTTGGTGTTGTTTACTAGAGTCATATTGCCATCATAGTGCAGTCTACACGTATCTCTTATGTTTGACTGCCATCTACTGGTCACACTTATCATTACGCCATGTACCAAATAAAATTGCTTCGAAGTCGGTTAGCAACACCAAACTTATTCCGTACATTAGGCGCACCGGGTTATAAGGCGCACTGTCGGGTTTTGAGGGGAAAAAAAGGATTTTAAAGGGGAACATTATCACAATTTCAGAAGGGTTAAAACCATTAAAAATCAGTTCCCAGTGGCTTAGTTTTTTTCAAAATTTTACCCATCACGCAATATCCCTAAAAAAAGCTTCAAAGTGCCTGATTTTAACCATCGTTATATACACCCGTCCATTTTCCTGTGATGTCACATAGTGATGCCAATACGAACAAACATGGCGCATAGAACAGCAAGCTATAGCGACATTAGCTCGGATTCAGACTCGGATTTCAGGGGCTTAAGCGATTCAACAGATTAGGCGTGTATTGAAACGGATGGTTGTAGTGTGGAGGCAGGTAGCGAAAACGAAATTGAAGAAGAAACTGAAGCTATTGAGCCATATCGGTTTGAACCGTATGCAAGCGAAACCGACAGAAACAGAAAACGACACGACAGCCAGCGACACGGGAGACAGCGAGGACGAATTCGGCGATCGCCTTCTAACCAACGATTGGTATGTGTTTGTTTGGCATTAAAGGAAACTAACAACTATGAACTAGGTTTACAGCATATGAAATACATTTGGCAACAACATACACTTTGAGAGTGCAGACAGCCCATTTCAGGCGCGCTAAGAACATATATATTTCCACGATTTCAGCACTCAGGTTAACCATACCTAAATAGACACAAAATACTGCATTACACAAGACTACCCGAATGTACTCGAATGATTGAAAAACCTAAATTATTGGTAAACACAGTTTATGTATAATAATTTACGTAAAACCGCGAGTAATGAATACAATTTTCATCAATTAATATATTCTGTAGACATACCCTCATCCGCTCTCTTTTCCTGAAAGCTGATCTGTCCAGTTTTGGAGTTGATGTCAGCATCTGCTTTGAGTGTCGCAGGATATCCACACATTCTTGCCATCTCTGTCGTAGCATAGCTTTTGTCGGTAAAGTGTGCGGAACAAACGACTGACCATTTCGTCGGCTTTCCCCACACCCTCGTATTTTGAACACATTTCGTCCAATTTCTTGCCACTTTCGCATCTTTGGGCCACTGGTGCAACTTGAATCCGTCCCTGTTCGTGTTGTTACACCCTCCGACAACACACCGACGAAAGTGAGAAAATGGCGGATTGCTTGATTGACGTCATCGCTCCGAGAGCGAATAATAGAAAGGCGTTTAATTCGCCAAAATTCACCCAATTAGAGTTCGGAAATCGGTTAAAAAAATATATGGTCTTTTTTCTGCAACATCAAGGTATATATTGACGCTTACATAGGTCTGGTGATAATGTTCCCCTTTAAGTGCGCCTTATAATCTGGAAAATACGGTAATACCTGTTATCCTGAAGGGGCTGTGTCCCCTGAAACTGTGGAACATATAACAATTACAGCTACTTTCATCAACACTCAAAACCTTTGCTTGCTCAAAGTGTTGAAAATGTGGGTGTAAGTCTGAGAATATTTGTTGTCCTGGAGCTGTGGGTAAAAGTCAGAGCTGTGGCTGTGACAATGTGCGTCCTTGGAGAGTGGGTGAGCATGTTTGTCATGAAGGGTGAATCACAAACACCCTCCTGTGAGCGTTGACAGGTGAGCCGTGATTAATGGTGCCTTTTAACTCGCAAACAAAGTCGGGGCGGATGACCGGGGCTCGGCGGAGAGAATCCAGTGTTGTACTTGTCAAAGGCGAGATAAGGACTTATACGTAAGAGAAGAGAAAATCGTTGTTTTTTTCACTCGCTATCACGGGTGTTAATACTGTAAATGTGCGTCACGTCTCATTGAAATGTGTTCAAGGGGAATGCACTTACGCTCATCCAGGAGTCTAAGACAAGGCTATCCATCTGGCGGCCAAATCTAAACCCGGGGATGACACTGTTCAAAAATTGCGAGGCAGACATTTTTGCAATTAATTCCTAAAAACGTTAAGGACATGCATTGCATTGACATTTTTAGCTTGCTAGCAAATATCGGACAATGGGGGGGGACAATTTGGGATTTACATAACTGAGGCACCGCCGTCAGGCCTCTCCTTTTTGACGGTTACACATTTTTCGGAAAAAATTAACCAGTAAAGGCCAAAAGTTTGGACACACCTTCTCATTCAAAGCGTTTGCTTTATTTTCATGACTATTTACATTGTAGATTGTCACTGAAGGCATCAAAACTATGAATGAACATTAGAGATGTCCGATAAATGCGTTAAATGTAATATCGGAAATTATCGGTATCGTTTTTTTTATTATCGGTATCGTTTTTTTTTGTTGTTGTTGTTTTTTTCAATTAAATCAACATAAAAAACACAAGATACACTTACAATTAAAGCTGCAAGCAGCGATGGACGGGACTGACTTTGAGGGCTCATAAAATGCAAACCAGAGCAGTAATTAAAACTCTTTCATCTTTTAATCAGAAGGGTTCAATCTCTCTCCTGTGCTAATTTGAAGCCGACGCGAAAAACGCGCTCAGAGGAGATAATGTTTGAAAAAAGGTGACTATTTTTACACAACTTTTGGTCTGAAGGGGAAATTGCAAACTACCTGTTTTTTTGCTGGGGGTTGTCAGTGTATGAAATATAGGTCTAAGTGAGACCTACATAGAGGTTTTTGTTTGATGTCTCTATGACATTCCTACTGGGAGTTACAGGCAGTTTTGTCTGTGTTTTCTTCCTAGGGGCGCTAGAGCGCAATTTTGAGTTTTAGGGTTTGGTTTTTTGATTAGATTGCAATTTTCGCCAGTCCTGATGTGTGTGTCCAATTTGGTGAGTTTTGAAGCATGTTAAGGGGGTCAAATTACAGCTCAAAGAGGCGGCGGTATAATAATAAAACGCTAGAAATACAATAGGGTCCTCTGTCCCAAAGGGACTCGGTCCCTAATTAAAGCTGCAAGCAGCGATGGACGGGCCCGACTTTGACGGCACATAAAGTCCAAACCGGAGCAGTAATTAAAACTCTTTCGTCAACTTTTAATCAGAAGCATTCAATCTCTCTCCTGTGCTAGTTTGAAGCCGACACGACAAACGCGCTCAGAGGAGATAATGTCTGAAAAAAGGTGACCGGTTTTTTACAAAACTTTTGTTTTGAAGGGGGAATTGCAAACTTCCTGTAGATTTTTGCTGGGGGTTGTCAATATATGAAATGTAAGTCTAAGTAAAACCTACAAAGAGGTTTTTGTTTCATGTCTCTACGACATTCCTACTGGAAGTTACAGGCAGTTGTGTCTGAGTTTTCTTCCTAGGAGCAGTTGTGTCTGTTTTCTTCCTAGGGGGCGCTAGAGCGCAATTTTGAGTTTTGGGGTTGGGTTTTTTATTAGATCGCAATTTTTGCCAGTCCTGATGTGTGTGTCCAGTTTAGTGAGTTTTGAAGCATGTTAAGGGGGTCAAATTACAGCTCAAAGAGGCAAAAGTGACTGTTTTTACTACACTTTTGTTTTGAAGGGGGAATTGCCAACTTCCTGTTGATTTTTGCTGAAAGAAGTCAATGTATGAAATCTAGGTCTAAGTCAGACCTACATAGAGGTTTTCGTTTCATGTCTCTACGACATTCCTACCGGAAGTTACAAGCAGTTTTGTCTGTGTTTTTTCCGAGGGGGCGCTAGAGCGCAATTTTGAGTTTTGGGTTGTTGTTTTTTTATTAGATAGCAATTTTCGCCAGTCCTGATGTGTGTGTCAAATATGGTGATTTTTGAAGCATGTTAAGAGGGTCAAATTACAGCTCAAAGAGACAGGCGGAATAATAATAATAAAACCTTACAAATACAATAGGGTCCTCTGTCCCAAAGGGACATTGCGGCCCCTAATTAGTGCACCAACCCAAAAAAACTCCCTCCCCCATTTACATTAATTCACGCTCATTCACACAAAAGGGTTGTTTCTTTCTGTTATTAATATTCTGGTTCCTACATTATATATCAATATATATCAATACAGTCTGCAAGGGATACAGTCCGTAAGCACACATGATTGTGCGTGCTGCTGGTCCACTAATATTACTAACCTTTAAGTTAATTTTACAAATTTTCACTAATTACTAGTTTCTATGTAACTGTTTTTATATTGTTTTACTTTCTTTTTCATTCAAGAAAATGTTTTTAATTTATTTATCTTATTTTATTAATTTTTTTTAAAAGTACCTTATCTTCACCATACCTGGTTGTCCAAATTAGGCATAATAATGTGTTAATTCCACGACTGTATATATCGGTTGATATCGGTATCGGTAATTAAAGAGTTGGACAATATTGGAATATCGGATATCGGCAAAAAGCCATTATTGGACATCCCTAATGAACACGTGGAGTTATGTACCGTATTTTTCGGAGTATAAGTCGCTCCGGAGTATAAGTCGCAACGGCCGAAAATGCATAATAAAGAAGGAAAAAACATATATAAATCGCACTGGAGTATAAGTCACATTTTTTGGGGAAATTTATTTGATAAAAGCCAACACCAAGAATAGACATTTGAAAGGCAATTTAAAATAAATAAAGAATAGTGAACAACAGGCTGAATAAGTGTACGTTATATGAGGCATAAATAACCAACTGGTATGTTAACGTAACATATTATGGTAAGAGTCATTCAAATAACTATAACATATAGAACATGCTATACGTTTACCAAACAATCTGTCACTCCTAATCGCTAAATCCCATGAAATCTTACACGTCTAGTCTCTTACGTGAATGAGCTAAATAATATTATTTGATATTTTACGGTAATGTGTTAATAATTTCACACATAAGTCGCTCCTGAGTATAAGTCGCACCCCCGGCCAAACTATGACAAAAACTGCGACTTATAGTCCGAAAAATACGGTATTCAGCTGGTGGCCTGCGAGTTCAGTTCATAAAACGTGTGAGAGACTCACATTTTTGCAGAGATGCGATGATTTTTGACTAGCCTTTTTAGCAGAAGTTTTTGAAAAAACAACAACACGGCCCCTCCTGCAACTCTGACAAAATAAATGAAACAAAATCAAACATCTATTGTAGAGCAGTGTTTTTCAACCTTTTTTGAGGCAAGGCACATTTTTTCATTGAAAAAATCCTGAGGCACACCACAAGCAGAAATAATTAAAAAAATAAACTCAAAAAAAGTTGTTCTCGCAGTTGTTGGATATGAATTTAAACCATAACCAAGCATGCATCACTATAGCTCTTGTCTCAAAGTAGGTGTACTGTCACATCACGCCGTGACTTATTTGGAGTTTTTTGGTGTTTTCCTGTGTGTAGAGTTTTAGTCCTTGTCTTGCGCTCCTATTTTGGTGTTTTTTCCTCCTTTGTTGGTATTTCCCTGTTGCAGTTTCATGTCTTCCTCGAGCGCTATTCTCCACGCCTGCTTTGTTTTCGCAATCCAGACTATTTCAGTTGTGCGGACGCTTTCCTTCTTTGTGGAGACATTGTCGATTGTCATGTCATGTACGGATGTACTTTGTGGACGCCTTCTCCGCTCCACACACTGTAAGTCTTTGCTGTCGTCCAGCATTTTGTGTTTTGTTTACTTCGCAGCCAGTTCCGTTTTAGTTTCGTTCTGCATAGCCATGCCTAAGCTTCAATGCCTTTTCATAGCGGCACTCGCCTTTTGTTTATTTTTGGTTTAAGCATTAAATACCTTTTTACCTGCACACTGCCTCCCGCTGTCGTCTGCATATTGTGATCACGACACGACATGTTACTGACATCTACAAAGTAATTAGCTACTTGCTGCCACCTACTGATATGGACGAGTACAACATGGTTACTCTGCCACATTATTTACGGATTGTAATTACTTGTGTGCAAAAAATATTTTTTACCCAATTAGGTGAAATTACATGATCTCTACTTTAGTCAGCAAGCTTCTCTCATCTGTGTCACCAAGAAGAGAGATAAATCACTTCCCTCCTACTGAGATATCAAAAAATGCATGCAGTTGTCATTTTTGGAAATTTTCTGTGATCACGTCTACCATCAACTCAATGATTTACGAAACCGTGTATGTGGATGCAGTGATGCAGAGACAAAAAGTGTAAGTGTGTACAGTACATGTATTTGTATCTTTACCCATTTTCAATGCATAACATGTATCAAAGCAGCCCACACATCCTTCACTTTTACTATATACTGTATATACAGTTGTGGTCATGCGCGGAAAATGCTTTCTTAAATGTAACCTATCTGAACAATATCCAGTGTTGTGGTATTTCAATTAACTGGAATCCAGTGCACTGCAAAAAGTCAGTGTTCAAAAACAAGAAAAATGAGGGGTATTTTATTTGAACTAAGCAAAATTATCTGCCAATGGAACAAGAACAAGAAAATTTGGCTTGTCAAGACTTTCCAAAACAAGTAAAATTAGCTAACCTCAATGAACCCCAAAATACCTTAAAATAAGTATATTCTCACTAATAACAAGTGCACTTTTCTTGGTAGAAAAAAAAAAAAAATTAAACCTTTTTGATCAATATGTTGAAAAATATTCTTAAATGAAGTAAATGCTTGTGCCATTATCTTGACATAATGATATTACATTTCTTGAAACCTGCAAACTTATACTAAAAACTAATTTATTGTTCTTAATGGAAAGGCAACTGCTTGTTACTCTCGTGGTCTCCTAGCCGCTCAGGCAAATCATATGGTCTAAAAATGCATTTTTCCATCGACAACATGACATCATCGCGCCAAGTGCGTGCTCTTTAAGTCAATTAGCGCGCATATTATGGCGTCACATTAGTGCCAAAAATCCGAGCGCATAAAAACTGTTATTGCGCGCTGATTCTCCACCCTTTTGCGCGCGCGTGGTGCCCTTTTGCGCGCGCGTGGTGCCTTTTTGCGCGTGCGCGGTGCCTTTATGCGCGCGCGCCTTCTCGGTCTGTGCGCTGTCATGTTTCGTTTTGGCACTTTGGGGGCGGGTATGCTTAGACGGCCCTTTCTTTCTGATTGGTCAGGCGAAAAATGCTCAGAGCCAATCAGAAGTATAGCAGGGCGGGTCATCGTCAATATGTATCAAGATTTACGGAGGAAGAAGTGGATAAAAAAATGTCGCGTGCTGATGAAGGTTATTTCATAGCACATAAACACAATACAGGGTAATACAAAATGTGACCCAAATAAATAATAAGACAACAAACACCATAATCACATCTTTCAGCCAGAACTGGTCCACCAGCAATAACATCCAACCATAACAATATTTTATATTTTCACTTCTTCTTGAACATTTGTTTTCTAATTTATGGAATTTCTTTTGATTCAGCCATAAAATTAATGAAATAATCTTTGAATTTTGTTTTTAAAATGTTAAAAATTGCCTTTTAATAATGTATTGTGAAACAGTTTAAAATAATCAGAGAACTGACAAACACTGACCCTACACAACTACCGGTATGTTGCACAATTAGGTCTTTTTTTTTTCTTTTTTTTAAAGCGAAAGAGGTAATTCCAACAGGTACAGCATCCTATGTCATATCTACATGTAATAAGATTTGTAACAAGGCAAACCGTTTGTAAATTGGTCGAAAATCGAGCAAGTTATGGTAATTTAATTAGTACATGTACCATTGACATCAATGTAATGATTGAGGCTAGCTGTCTGAGGTAAGATGGCTACAACGTTGCTACACTGGAGAATTATTGGTCATATGAAAAATGCTCAGAGCCAATCAGAAAGGAGGGGCCGTCTAAGCATACCCGCCCCCAAAGTGCCAAAAAGAAACATGACAGCGCGAGGAGAGATGCTAGGAGTACACAGAGAGCGCACAGACCGAGACCGCGCGCGCGCAGAAAGGCACAGCACGCGCGCAAAAAGGCACCACGCGCGCGCAAAAGGGTGTCGCACGCGCGCACGAAGTGGAGAATCAGCGCGCGGTAACAGTTTTTATGCGCTCGGATTTTTGGCACTAATGTGACGCCATAAAAGTCTGGCTCCCTCAGTATTTAGCTTCCTGGATTTGTGGCCCTCGAAACAATTTCCTTGAACATCCCTGGTGTAAAGAGTAAGATATCAGATTTTTATCAAAGATTTTATAAAAAATGGCGGAAATTGTGTTGAAGAAAGGTTTCCAACACTCCCACTTCAGCTGCTAAATGCCTCTACTTTAGTCAGCAAGCTTCTCTCATCTGTGTCACCAAGAGAGATGAATCACTTCCCTCCTACTGAGATATCAAAATGCATGCAGTTGTCATTTTTGGAAATTTTCTGTGATCACGTCTACCATCAACTCAATGATTTACGAAACCGTGTATGTGGATGCAGTGAAAGTGTAAGTGTGTACAGTACATATATCTTTACCCATCTTCAATGCACAACATGTATCAAAGCAGCTCACACATCCTTCACTTTTACTATATCATACCTGCCAACTTTTGAAATCAGAAAAACCTAGTAGCCAGGGTCCAAGGGCCGCAGGCCCCGGTAGGTCCAGGACAAAGTCCTGGTGGGGGGTTCCTTCGCCCCCCCCCCCGACGCAAAATGATTATTAGCATTCAGACAGGTTAAAATGTTGCTAAAACCATCACTTTTCTATCAGTCACAGTGACTTTTCAAAACAAAAATATTACAGCAAAAATCATATGGGTTGATTGACATGTTTATTCTGTAAGCTAACTTCAATAGTTTGAAATTATTTTGACAGTTAATGCCAGTTATCCTGTCAACCTTTCACAAGACTTCAATTTGTTAATTGAAAGTATAAACAGTATAAACACTTTTTACAGTAAACAAATGGTAAAACAGTACTAAACAATTCCATTAAAAAAAAATTGGTGTCATTATTAACTTTCTGTCCAAGCTTGTATAATCTACTGCCTTGTTCAATTGTAAAAAATATTCTGTGCCTAAAATTCACATTTCTATCACAATTATCATACTGTAAACATGGTAAGCTAACTTCATTAAAATTAATAGTCCTGTCAATAGCATGGAATTACAATTCAAATGTAGTTTTTTTGTAAGCCTTTCAAAAGAATTCAAAATATGAAAAATTAATGAAAATTAATTTAAGCCATCAGACACTTGAAAAGTGGCACATCACATCTCTAATGTAATCATTTTAACTTTTCAACAGAAAGAGCACTGCAAAAATATTAAGGACATACTTCTGTATTTTGGTAGTTATGCTGTCAACATTTAACAAGATTTCTTCAACTTGTACTTGAAAGCATAAATATTATAAACACTTTTAACAGTATAACAGTACTAAACAATTCCAATAGATAATATTGGTGTCATTACCTTTTTGTTTGCTCAATTATTGCCTCCGTAAATAAAACTTCGGCATTTATCACATCCAAAGAATCTGTTTGGGCGACGAAAAACGTTGAAAGTTTTCCACTTGTATCGCTAGCAACGGCATTAGACTTGTGTTTTTTTGTCCCAAAGTGGTCTTTTACATCGCTAATTCCTCCGTGTCCGATCGAAAAATCTTGTCTGCACAAGGTGCAATTCACGCAGTTTTCACCCTTTTTGGAACGGATAATTATTCCCGGATAGGCTTTTGAATATTCTTCACGGAATGACTGCAGTTTTCTTTTCGGTTTAAGACTCGTATGCGATTTTTCTCCGGCTGATTCCATGATCGTTCGCTCGTTTGGAAACAATGGCCTCGTGCTTGGCAGCGGTGCTATAAATAGCCTCGCGCATGGCATTCGGAATGGCTCGATAGGAAGTTACGGGAAGCAGTGTCGATTGTCATTGTTGTTACGCGATTTCGTGAATAAAACTTTAATTTTTTTTTTTTTTTTTAAATTAATAAAAAAACTTATTTTTTATCACTGCAACCGTAACCCGGAATAGGTTGATGAAAACCGTACTAATTACGGGAAAACCGGAGTAGTTGGCAGGTATGCTATATACTGTATATACAGTTGTGGTCATGCGCGGAAAATGCGCACGTCATAGTCACCTCCAGTGTTGCTTTGTGTGCAAGTTCTTCAATGTAACTTATCTGAACAATATCCAGTGTTGTGGTATTTCAATTAACTAGAATCCAGTGCACTGCAAAAAGTCAGTGTTCAAAAACAAGAAAAAAAAATACAAAAATGAGGGGTATTTTATTTGAACTAAGCAAAATTATCTGCCAATAGAACAAGAAAATTTGGCTTGTCAAGACTTTCCAAAACAAGTAAAATTAGTTACCTCAATGAACCCAAAAATACCTAAAAATAAGAATATTCTCACTAATAAGTGCACTTTTCTTGGTAGACAAAAAACAAAAAGAGACCTTTTTGCTCAATATGTTGAAAAATATTCTTAAATTAAGTAAATGCAAGTGCCATTATCTTGACATAATGATATGCGCTCGGCATCATGATTTTTTTTTCATGCTTGAAGTAAGAAATTATTACTTCAAAAAAGTAGTTTTATACTTGAGTGTTGATGACACTGCTGACGTGCATGTGCATCCGCAGCTGGCTCTGGACCGGCTGGCTCAGGCCCTGCAGGTTGCCATGGCCAACGGAGCCTTGCTCTGCTCCAGAGGTGAGTGTGCCAATCAAACAAACACCTTTAAAAACCTCTAAAGGCCTTAGTGGCCACATATGTGGACAGCACCTTTTAGCTCTTATTTCCAAAATTGTGTACACTACTGAATTGGGGTCTTATGGCCACTTATGTGGACACTCATACTGCCATCTGGTGGTGTCAGAAGAGTATAACATACAATGGAATTTGTAAAAATAAGAATTAGCATGTCACTAAACATGAAGTACACTGCAAAACGTCAGTGTTCAAAAACAAGAAAAAAAAATACAAAATTTAGGGGTATTTTATTTGAACTAAGCAAAATTATCTGCCAATAGAACAAGAACAATTGGCTTGTCAAGACTTTCCAAAACAAGTAAAATTAGCTAACCTTAATGAACCCAAAAATACCTTAAAGTAAGTATATTCTCACTAAATAACAAGTGCACTTTTCTTGGTAGAAAAAAAAAAAAAGAGACCTTTTGCTCAATATGTTGAAAAATATTCTTAAATGAAGTAAATGCTCGTACCATTATCTTGACATAATGATATGCGCTCTACTTTACATTTCTTGAAACCAGCAAACTTATACTAAAAACTAATTTATTGTTCTTAATGGAAAGGCAACAAGGCAACCGCTTGTTACTCTCGGAGTCTACTAGCCGCTCAGGCAAATCATATGGTCTAAAAATGCATTTTTCCATCGACAACATGACATCATCGCGCCAAGTGCGTGCTCTTTCAGTCAATTAGTGCGCATATATACAGCCCGGCCCCCGGCAAAAAAAATGTTTTAATTGTAATTTTGAAGAATTTATCTGAATGTGCATGAACTATTTCTGTTCAGAATTGTTAGAAATGTCAAATGTTTAAATATTAACTGTCAGTTTACTGTACTGTGCCAACTGTACTACTATACGAGTACCTATTTTCTATTGTTTCATTGAAAATAAAACAGCAAAATCTGTTTTAATTATGAGACACAGTAGTGTCAAAATCATGATTTTTTTATTTCATGCTTGAAATAAGAAATTATTACTTTAAAAAAGTAGTTTTATACTTGTGAGTGTTGATGACACAGCTTTGCAACACTTGATATTCTAGTTTCAAGCATGTTTTACTCAATATAGGTCATCAAATCTCAGCAACAAGCTGTAATATCTTACTGAGATCATTTAGGACCAAAACCCTTAAAACAAGTAAAACACTAACATAAAATCTGCTTAGTGAGAAGAATTATCTTATCAGACAAAAAATAAGCAAATATCGACCTTATTTGAGATATTTAATTTTACTTAGATTTCAGTTTTTGCAATCAATCTCGGGATCTAGATATCTGGTCAGGACACTCCTCACTCTTTTGCCTTCACATTCGTTGTCCATTCGTTTTTTGGTGACTTTATATACTCTGGTCCTAGACGTTGAGTCCGCGACATACCGTATTTTTCGGATTATAAATCGCAGTTTTTTTTCATAGTTTGGCCGAGGGTGCGACTTATACTCAGGAGCGATTTATGTGTGAAATTATTAACACATTACCGTAAAATATCAAATAATATTATTTAGCTCATTCACGTAAGAGACTAGGGCGTATATCAGCAATCGTCACACACACACGTCAACCAATAAAAATTCGGTGGGGGCAGGTCATGGCAGAACTGCATTGTGGGAAAAAAAGATGCTACCTGCTACTACTTCCGTACCTATGAAAATTGATCAATTCAACATTGACGGGAACTTATAAAAACTGAGATTAGCGATTAGGAGTGACAGATTGTTTGGTAAACGTATAGCATGTTCTATATGTGAACAGCTCCACTAATGGAGTGTTACTTTCAAAGGCAAAATTAAAGTATTGCTAGAAAGATAATTTTATATGGGACTTTATTGTATTATATGTTTAGTATACAGTATGTTCCAAAAAGAAAAAAAGCATAAACCACCACCAGAAATAGAGATATTACAAGTCAAAGTGATGAAGCTTCGTGTTATTGCATTTTATTGATTTTTGAAATGTATTCAATGTTTATAAATTAATATTTAAATATACTAAATGTAAAAAAGGGAATAAATATTCAAAATAAGATCATTAATCATTTATTCATTTATTTATTTTATATATATATTTATATATTATTTATATATATTTATTTATTTATTTATGCACCGTATTGCTTTTTTTTATCCTGCACTACCATGAGCTAATGTAACGAAATGTCGTTCTTATCTGTGCTGTAAAGTTCAAATTTGAATGACAATAAAAAGGAAGTCTAAGTCCGAGTCTAATTAAATGAAATCTAGTTTGGTTACGCCATCATGAGCGCAACACAATTTTGTAAAAGTTTCAACTACAATTCTAAATAAGATGTCAAAAGCAAACTGAAATCAAAAACACACAGCTTAAAGATTGATCAATACCTATTTAAATTACCGTATATTTCGGACTATAAATTGCAGTTTTTTTCATAGTTTGGCTGGGTTCCAGTGCGACTTATGTTTTTTTCCTTTTTTATTATGCATTTTCGGCAGGTGCGACTTATACTCCGGTGCGACTTATACTCCGAAAAATACGGTAAGTAATACATAAATATGATGATTTATCAAAATATAAAAAAAATATACCTGAACAGTTACCAAAAAGTAACGCAATGAATCATGTTTTTCCAAGTTTTTGGGGGCATTTTTATGCTATTTCCAAGTATCTCCTTTTTATTATCGTTGATTTTAAATGGTCAAACTAATGCATATTATATATGCACGCCCTAGTAAACAAAAAAAAAAGTCATATTTATTTTGATTGTTACATTTTGAAGTACATTTGTGCAGGTGGGTGCAAATGTACCCATTACCAGAGCTGTACACATGTTATAGTTATTTGAATGACTCTTACCATAATATGTTACGTTAACATACCAGGCACGTTCTCAGTTGGTTATTTATGCCTCATATAACGTACACTTATTCAGCCTGTTGTTCACTACTCTTTATTTATTTTAAATTGCCTTTCAGATGTCTATTCTTGGTGTTGGATTTTATCAGTGTTTCCCACACATTCATTTATTTGTGGCGGCCCGCCACGAAAGAATTACGTCCCACAAATGGATTTTTCGGCTTTTGACTCGCTCGACCGCTCATAAAAGCAATGGGACTGTCTGTGAATGTTGCTTGTAATTACAACTCCGGTGCAGTAGGTAGCGGTAGCCTACTATGCATTGTAACTCCACCAATAGCACTTAATTCACCTGGTGGGCCAGAAGAAGAAGAAGAAGAAGAAGAAGACGAAGACGACGACGAAGTAAAAGAAGAACGGACCGACCGGATCAAAATACGAGGGTAATATAGGTTATAGGTAGATAGGTTATAGCTGCATCGCTCGCGGCTCGTCATATATTTAACGTTAATCCGCGATTTCACCGAGCGTTTCACTGACGGTGAGAAGCCTGACGCTGCTTCATTAACACCGCCGCTGTTTGACTCGGGGGCCGGGCAGACGCACGTAGTAACAGTCACCTGTTTTCATACCGACGAGCTAACGTGTCCAGGTTATAACCCTGTTGTCAATAAACACACATGGACTGAAGCTAAATTGTCCACTGCAGCATGTGAATGCAATGAAAAGAATAAAATCTGAGCCAACCAGCTGTTAAAATGTTGTCCAGGTTAATGTTTTGGCCATTAAAGGCCCTTCATTTCAAGATTTCAACTGTGATCGGGCTTTAAACAGGTGGCTGACCTGTTCAGATGAGTGTAACTGCTACTGGTCAAATAATGTGAAATAGCATTTAATTTTACATGTATGCAATGCCATTTAAATGTAATTATAGATAATAATAATAATAATAATAATAATAAATACTGTGTAGTGTTGTAAATAGTCAACGGGAAGGATTTTAGTAAGATATAAGCCATGAGCACTACACAGCCAGAAAAAACCTAGGCAGGACAAGTAAAAATATTGGGGCAAGTAGATTTGAGAAGTCGGGCAAGTAGAAAAAAACCTTAACGTTGAACCCTGCATGTGTTGAGCTGCTGCCGCTTAAGGTTAGACGGCACTGTACATAGAGCGATTCTGCTCGTTAGTAATAAATTCTAATGTTGGATGTTCACTCCTTCACACAGATGAGTATAGAAAAATATTTTCAACGGCCGAAAAGGGCTAGACTTGGAGAGGAGGTAGGCCTACAGTCCGGACCACAGGTGCGACCTGTTCAGCAGCAGCAGGAGGAGGAGGAGGAGGAGGTTGACTGACTGTGGCAGGACACCTCTGCCTCTGTTTCACTTCATGTTGCTGGTAAATAACATGGTTGTGGTAGTAGGCTAAAGTTAAATTATTTAGTATTCACTAATTAAAGGGGCAGAGCTTTAAGAGACATTTTAGCTTTTATATTTTATAAGATATATTTTTTGTAAGAACCACAATTAATAAATATATTTCAGTGAATCACTAATTGTTCAAATCTGTATATAAATATGTACATAAAATGTTGTAATTATATTCCAACTCCGCGTTCTTCTTGGTCATCGCCGCTGCCGCCGCCACCCCCCGACCACACCACCACAAATAGATGCCTGTCTTGTGGGAAACACTGTTTTATCAAATACATTTCCCCCAAAAATGCGACTTATACTCTAGTACGACTTATATCTGTTGTTTTCCTTCTTTATCATGCATTTTCGGCCGGTGCGATTTATACGGTACATTGCGGACAATAACTGATACAGTCTGCTCTGCCAGTCCAAAAGCATTCGCTGTTTTCCGTGGTCTTCCCTCGACGGCCAGGTAATACAAAGCACATGCTACCTTTTTTTAAATCACATCCACGGGAGCCCACATTTTCGTTGTCTCTCCTTCGACAAATGGACAAAGTTTTTCGGTATGTAGAATCACAGTTGACCTGGGCATGGGAAAGTTCTCTTGCCGTCTGAGAAGTGTTGTATCCCAAATAGCTGCAATCGCTTTCTCTTCAGGCAGGGGTAGGGAACCTATGGCTCTCGAGCCAGATGTGGCTCTTTTGATGACTGCATCTGGCTCTCAGATAAATCTTAGCTGACATTGCTTAACACGATAAGTAACGAATAATTCCGCTGGTAATCACAATGTTAAAAAACTAGGCCTTATAACATGGCCTTAGTAAATACTTTAGAAACTAAGTGACACACAAAAAACCTGCGGCAAGAAGCTTCCCTTATACCGGTCCAGGTTGTCTCTCAGCCCGAAGGCAAAACGTAATTAACCTGCCGTGTGAAGTCTCCAGTGTGGTGTGTGTGTTCTTGGCCGTGACCGTGTGCATTCACAGTGCACCGGGAATTGAAGGAGCATACGGGTCAACAATGGCTTCATAGTTAATTTTTGCCCTTGGGCTCCCTCGTGGGTTTTCCACAATAATACAAAAAAAAAAAAAAAAAAAAGTGATGAGAAGCACTCACCCCTCATTTCTGCACTTGTGCGCACACACGGTGTGGCCTCAGTGAAGACCGGAATAGATTCCCAAAGCAAAGCAATGCCCCTATAGATGTGGCCTTTAAGAAATCTTACAGATAATTGAGTAGGCAAACCAAATAATGAGCTCCCTATCCAACTCCTTGTCCATGTTGGCCTTGTTCAAAGTCATTTTGGCAGTTCAAGGCTTGCCCGTCAAAACTAGCCTGGGAATGTCAACAGATCTGGAGGCCTGACGTCAACCGCATGACACTTGCTTCCAGATGTTTTGCGTGAAATATTTATCAATTTTGGTTTTAGCAAGACTAGTTTGGAAGTTGTGCATCCACAGTTTTAGTCTGCTGGTTTCTGTTCAGTCTAGAGCAGGGGTCTCAAACTCAATTTACCTGGGGGCCACTGGATGCAAAAACTGGGTGAGGCTATATATATATATATATATATAGGCACTTTTTAATGAATTCACCTTCTTTGAATGGCTTTCCCGCCCTAGCAACATACTTGCCAACCCTCCCGATTTTTTATTGTAGCCTGGAAGAGTTAGGGCTGCATGGGATTCTGGGTATTTGTTCTGTTGTGTTTATGTTGTGTTACGGTGCGGATGTTCTCCCGAAATGTGTTTGGTGTGGGTTCACAGTGTGGCGCATATTTGTAACAGTGTTAAACTTGTTTATACGGCCACTCTCAGTGTGACCTTTGTGGCTGTTGATCAAGTATGTCTTGCAGTCGCTTACGTGTGTCTACAGAAGCCAAATACAACATGTGACTGGGCCGGCACGCTGTTTGTACAGGCTGTAGTAGGCAGTGCCGTCACGGCACACTCTTAATATTGTTGTCTGGGTGAAATTCGGCAGAAATTCGGGAGAATGGTTGCCCCTGGAGATTTCCGGGAGGGGCACTGAAATTCGGGAGTCTCCCGGATAAATCAGGAGGGTTTACAAGTATGACGGTGTCAAGCGCCATTCATATAACACTCGCGGGCCGCACTAACATTACATTTTCATATTAAGGTGCGGGCCGCAAAATAACGTCTCGCGGGCCGCAATTGGCCCGCGGGCCGTGTGTTTGAGACCCCTGGTCTAGAGCATACTTGCCAACCCTCCCGATTTTCCCTGGAGACTCCCGAATTTCAGTGCTCCTCCCGAAAATCTCCCGGGGCGACCATTCTCCCGAATTTCTCCTGATTTCCACCCGTACAACAATATTGGGGGTGTGCCCAAGTGGACCCCGACTTAAACAAGTTGATAAACGTATTCGGGTGTTACCATTTAGTGGTCAATTGTACGGAATATGCACTGTACTGTGCTATCTACTAATAAAAGTTTCAATCAATCAATCAAAAAATGCCTTAAAGACACTGCCTTTAACGTCCTCTCTCACCTGAAACCTTCACCCCTTAACAGCCGCATGCTGTCCAGGCGTCTGCTTTTCCTCCATATAAACAGCGTACCGGCCCAATCACATAATAATATAGTGTTGGATGGGTTTAACAATGGTTTTTACTCGAAGATGTCAAGAAATGCTGACACGTTGTATGATCTTTCACCTGGTTTAATGATAACGCAAGGCATACTTGGTCAACAGCCATACAGGTCACACTGAGGGTGGCCGTATAAACAACTTTAACATTGTTACAAATATGCGCCACACTGTGAACCCACACCAAACAAGAATGACAAACACATTACGGGAGAAGATCCGCACCGTAACACAACAGAACAAATACCCAGAATCCCTTGCAGCACTAACTCTTTCGGGACGCTACAATAACATCAACGGCTTTTGGAGCTCAGTGCACACACAACAAGAAGGAGACAAAGCAGAAGAACGAAGAAGAGACATGGCGACGACGAGTAAAAAGAAGAAATATGCTTGCAAGTTCCAAAATTATTGGAAAAAAGAACTTCATTTCATCCAGAAAAGCTCAAAGGGGAAGAGGTATGCTGCCTGCACTTCAACCCCGGCCCAACCTCCCAAATTCGGAGGTCTCAGAGGTGTTTGAGGTGGGGGGGGTTGAGCTGGGCGGGGTTGGGGGGGGCGGGGTTTAGTGGTAGTGGAGGGTGTATATTGTAGCATCCCGGAAGAGTTAGTGCTGCAAGGGGAAATGGCTATTTGTTCTGTTGTGTTTATGTTGTGTTACGGTGCGGATGTTCTCCCGAAATGTGTTTGTCATTCTTGTTTGGTGTGGGTTCACAGTGTGGCGCATATTTGTAACAGTGTTAAAGTTTTTTATATGGCCACCCTCAGTGTGACCTGTATGGCTGTTGATCAAGTATGCTTGCATTCACTAATGTGTGTGTAAATGCCGCATATACAAACCCCGTTTCCATATGAGTTGGGGAATTGAGTTCGATGGAAATATAAACGGAATACAATGATTTGCAAATCATTTTCAGCCCATATTCAGTTGAATATGCTACAAAGACAACATATTTGATGTTCAAACTGATAAACATTTTTTTTGTGTGCAAATAATCATTAACTTTAGAATTTGATGCCAGCAAAACGTGACAAAGAAGTTGGGAAAGGTGACAATAAATACTGATAAAGTTGAGGAATGCTCATCAAACACTTATTTGGAACATCCCACAGGTGAACAGGCAAATTGGGAACAGGTGGGTGCCATGATTGGGTATAAAAGTAGATTCCATGAAATGCTCAGTCATTCACAAACAAGGATGGGGCGAGGGTCACCACTTTGTCAACAAATTGTTGAACAGTTTAAAAAAAACCTTTCTCAACCAGCTATTGCAAGGAATTTAGGGATTTCACCATCTACGGTCCGTAATATCATCAAAGGGTTCAGAGAATCTGGAGAAATCACTGCACGTAAGCAGCTAAGCCCGTGACCTTCGATCCCTCAGGCTGTACTGCATCAACAAGCGACATCAGTGTGTAGAGGATATCACCACATGGGCTCAGGAACACTTCAGAAACCCACTGTCAGTAACTACAGTTGGTCGCTACATCTGTAAGTGCAAGTTAAAACTCTCCTATGCAAGGCGAAAACCGTTTATCAACAACACCCAGAAACGCCGTCGGATTCGCTGGGCCTGAGCTCATCTAAGATGGACTGATACAAAGTGGAAAAGTGTTCTGTGGTCTGACAAGTCCACATTTCAAATTGTTTTTGGAAACTGTGGACGTTGTGTCCTCCGGACCAAAGAGGAAAAGAACCATCTGGATTGTTATAGGCGCAAAATTGAAAAGCCAGCATCTGTGATGGTATGGGGGTGTATTAGTGCCCAAGACATGGGTAACTTACACATCTGTGAAGGCACCATTAATGCTGAAAGGTACATACAGGTTTTGGAGCAACATATGTTGCCATCCACGCAACGTTACCATGGGCGCCCCTGCTTATTTCAGCGAGACAATGCCAAGCCACGTGTTACATCAACATGACTTCATAGTAAAAGAGTGCGGGTACTAGACTGGCCTGCCTGTAGTCCAGACCTGTCTCCCATTGAAAATGTGTGGTGCATTATGAAGCCTAAAATACCACAACGGAGACCCCCGGACTGTTGAACAACTTAAGCTGGACATCAAACAAGAATGGTAAAGAATTCGACATGAAAAGCTTAAAAAATGTTTCTCCTCAGTTCCCAAACGTTTACTGAGTGTTGTTAAAAGGAAAGGCCATGTAACACAGTGGTGAACATGACCCTGTGCCAACTTTTTTGCAATGTGTTGCTGCCATTAAATTCTAAGTTAATGATTATTTGCAAAAAAATATCTTGTCTTTGCAGTCTATTCAATTGAATATAAGTTGAAAAAGGATTTGCAAATCATTGTATTCTGTTTTTATTTACGAATTACACAACGTGCCAACTTCACTGGTTTTGGGTTTTGCATGTGTGTGCATTCAAGGTTTGACACAGGTGGGCAAATCAAGATGTTGCTGAGGAGAAAAAAAAGTATGGGGAGACTGTCGGCGGTTTGATGGATGGAGCGGTAACGTGTGTCGATCTGGCAGAAATGGACGGCTGTGAGTCGTTTCATCTGACTGCGATGCATTTTCGTGAAGGAGAGAAGGACTCAAAGGAGGAGGAGTAAGGAGGCTGTCAAACAACGGTGACAAAGCACAGAGGTGATCCTAAGTGCATTCATTCATCACCAATACTGCCGATTAATCAATGGCTTTGACTGAACTACATGGGAACTAAATGCTGATGTAATGAGAAAAGGAAAAATTCATAGGGGTGAGCAGTACACAAAAAGCCTATTAGCGTCAATTCCATGTGATGACATCAGCAGGAACTAATCACAGACGCTTCCTTTGCTGCCTCTCAGCAAACACTTTAATTTGTACCGTCCAAGGTTTTCTGTCACATCTCTGACGTCTACGATGAATGCAAAGGTCACTTTTAGAGTCCCGTCTCTGCATCTAATGGAGACATTTGTGAAGGGAGCAGCGTTTCTAAAGCGCAACCGACATGTGAGCTCTTGAAAGGCGACATTTTTCACTCCCGCTCTACGTTAGCGATGCTAATTTTTTCCTTGCTTTTTTTTGCATTCTCGATTTTTTTTCCTGCCTCCATCTAATAAACATGTCTCTTTGCTTCTATCGGAAAGTCACACTACATTGCCAAAAGTATTTGGCCACCGGCCTTGACTCACATATGAACTTGAAGTGCCATCCCATTCCTAACCCATAGGGTTCAATATGTCGTCGGTCCACCTTTTGCTGCTATTACAGCTTCAACTGGAAGAAGGAAGAAGCGCGGAAACAAAGTCCAAAATCCTCACGTGGGATCATGACAGCGGCGGCCCGTGCGTTTCCCACCGAGGCCTTCAGTGATGTCGGACTTCAATGATTACCTCTCAAAATACCATCATTGATGTCACCACATGACCATTGCTGGAGAAATACTATACAGGAACACATATACCCACTACAGTGTACAAAACTGGATATTTTCTAGCGCATTTAAAAATCAATTAAAACGCATCAGCAATTAAAACATATCTCATGTGGTACTAGGGTTGTATGGCATTCTTGCCAACCTTAAGACCTCCGATTTCGGGAGGTGGGGGGTGGGGTCGTGGTCGGGGGTGGGGCGGGGGGTGGTTGAGGGCGTGGTTAAGAGGGGAGGAGTATATTGACAGCTAGAATTCACCAAGTCAAGTATTTCATACATATATATATATATATACACATATATATATATATACACACATATATATATATATATATAAACATATATATATATATATATATATATATATATATATATATATATATATATATATATATATACTGTATATCTACATCCTGAAAATATGCAAACAAAACTGTGTTTAGATAATTGATACTTCAAACTTGCATAAATAAATATTAAGGAATATAACATAACTTGGCTTCTGAGAGCTTCAAAATGTAATGAATAAAATGCTAAAGTTGTTGATAAACAAGCAATTATTTTAACAATTAAATATGGTCATTTTAAATGAATTATTATGATAATTTAAAATCAATTATTTCAAATATGTTTATTTTAATGTATAATTCTATGGTTGGATGTAATAAGGAGTCAGGAAAAAATACAAATAAAAATACAATTAATTTTGATGTTTTAGCAAAATATAGTAAAAATGTATTTAGTTTTTTGTTTTTGTTTTTTTAAATTAATAAATATATTTATTTTTAGGTAAGATAAACATAATAATACAATTTATCTCTAGTCTGGATGATTTAATTCTTGTCACCCTGTTGTCCTCCCGTCATGAAAAAAAGCTGTCCTCACTCAGGCTCGCATGGAGCTGGAGGAGGCGTGGCTTCCAGCTACGGCTGAAAATCGGGAGATTTTCGGGAGAATATTTGTCCCGGGAGGTTTTCGGGAGAGGCGCTGAATTTCGGGAGTCTCCCGGAAAATTCGGGAGGGTTGGCAAGTATGTTGTATGGTATACCGGTATTAGTATAGTACCGCAATACTAATGACAGGCATGTGATTTGACCACAATGAAAAAGACTGAAAAGATTTCCGGGGGTCTGGGGGACGAAGGCCCCCAGCCAGGTCCAGGGACAAGGGGGGGCGATGCCCCCCGAAACTCCTGTTTTTTCACCAATTTAACATGCTAAAATTAACAAAGACAGCACCATTTGAAGAAAATATTTTAGTGTTTAAAGACATGAAAACATCATTAATAGAACATACATAACCCAATAATCCTAATGAATCACTGCATATGGTTCAGTCCCAACAGTATTTAGTCACTAACATTTACATCTTGTGTTCATTTCACATCCACAGGTGTCACATTGATCAGTGTTATTATCACTAATCACAATTCACAGTTTTAATGTATATGCCTAATTGCCTACAAGTTTAGTTATAAATATAACAAAATACCAAATGTAAACATTTCATTATTTTCGCCAAAATAGGATATAAATTTATGAAAATAATTAAACATGTTTAGTATTGTTTACTCATATTTGAAAATAGGAAATAATAATAATGTGAGGACACTGACATATTGCATGAAACAAGTGTGAAAATATTGACCTTCAAGACAATATTGTTTCAAGAGACTACATAAGAACTTAATATTACAAAATAGTATTATATGCAAATTTATTTCAAATAAATTGTTAACTGGAATCAATAATGCGACTCTTTGAATTTCTGTAATTTCATAATATATTTTCACGTGGCTTTTTATTTTTAGAAAAACCCATTTTTATTTCGCAAAGCAATAATTGGTTAATATTCAAAACAAACATGCGTATTTCACAAGCAAATATTTTTTAGCTTACCTCATTATTAACAACCCTGTCTGCAACTGAAGTGGGTTGTTTGGGTGGATCTTTCCTCTCGATGTAAACAAAGGATGAAGTCCGTAAGGTTTGCTCACTTTCGGTTGACATCCAAAAGTACCAGCTAGTGAAAAGTTTGTTTTCCTTGCTTTAAGTTGTTTCATATGTTTTTGGCGTTTCGCGTGTACTTCCAAAGCCTTGAAACCTCGTGATCCATAGTCAATATTATCATGACACCACGTGCACAAAACCTTTCCGGGACGATCGATTTTCCGAATAAAATCACCGAACAAAGTCGTAACTTCCTTCTTCCCAACAGTATCAGTGATTTCCCTTTCCATCCAGTCCCATCGAAACTTATTTTTGACATGTTTATCAATTTCTTTTACTCGTAAAGCGTCCTTTCTCTCGAGAACCGACATCGTTTACATATGGAAAATGGCGGTAATAACCATTATGAATGATGACGTTATTAACAGATGTCCTGATTGGTCACAAGGAACAAATCGACCAATCAACTACGGCGTAATATAAACTACGTCTCGAATCTTGATTTAGGGTCGGTAAAAAAACGGAAAAACGGGAGATTTTTATTAATTTTTTCCCGAGATTAAAAAAGACGGAATTCCGACTTTAGACAGAAAAATCACATGCCTGTAATGAATCATTGTTGGTACTATACCGCCTCTGAAAAGTAATGGTGCGCCACACCCTAAACATGCTTCACTACACACCATAGCTCACCGGCGTCAATATGTAAACAAACGGCATTTTTTTTTTTTTTTTTTTTTTTTTTTTTTGTGTCCTGTCCACCTTCTCAGGCAAATCATATAGTTGATGTAGATGCCCATGTCGGCTGTTCAGATTTACTTTACAAAAGAGAAGTGTAGGATACTTCTCTTGTTGCCTTATTTGTATTTGACTTTATTAAATGTATTTATATTATCATTTAGTGCAGCCGGGCCGGAGCAGGAGGGGATAGAAAGAGAAAAAAAAAGAAGACAGAGGGGGAAATTGTGGGGACAAGAGGGGGATTAGACAGAGAGACAAAAACAACAACAGCAAACAACAACAACAACAACAATAGAGCAACATCAGCAAATATGACATGTACAAATATGATGGTAAAAGTAATAGCAAATAAGCAGTTAGCGAAAAATAAAAAATAATACAGAAATGACAATGAGCATTATTACACTACAAATGGATCAATACAAATACCAATAGAAATAGCGCTATTGATAATGAACAATACCAATAATTTACCTTTATTATCAACAATACAGTTGTTTAAATGCAACAATACATATACGTAATGATAACTTGAGATACGAAAGAATGCAGAAAAATGGAGGGGGAGAAAGAGAAGCAACCTACATTAACCTTGTAGATTGTTATAGTCACAATAGGTTAAGCTTTGTCAGTGTGCCATGTGTTACACCCAGTTTACCCTAGGGCAACAACGTTAATATATGTTTGATGAAACGTGATTATGTGCATGAGTGTAAGTATGCATATGTACTTGTATATGTACAGAATGTGTATATGTGTTTGTACAATGAATGTATATGTACAGAATGTGTATATGTGTTTGTACAGTGAATGTATATGTACAGTATGTGTATGTGTATGTTTGTATATTGAATGTGCGTGTGGATGTACGAACATTAGGTAGGTAAATATGTACTGTATTTGTGTATGTATGTGGGAGCGTAGGTACCTATGTACGTATGTGAGCATATGTGAATTTGCATGTACAATACATTCGACTCCCAGAGTGCGTGGGAGCCAGAGCACGGCCCCATCACCCCCGAGAGCCCAACCCACAAACAGGAGGCGTGGTGCCCAGGGAACCAGGGACCACCGCCCCCACGCAGCCAAGCCGGCCAGCGACAGGAACCCCAGAGCCCGACCCACCGTACCGCCCACAAGGGCCAGCAGCAGGCCGCAGACAGACGCACCCGGCAGAGGACAGGGCACGAGAAAAGCAGGGGACAGCCAGACCCCAAGCCAGCGAGAGACCACACCCCACACGGGCAGAAAGGCGAGACGCCCCGCCCGAGGGACCCAGAGACTCCCCGCAACCGGACGGGAAGACCGCCCCCGCCCCACCGGCAACCGGGCCCCCACGAGCCCACCCCCCACCCCCGGAGAGCGCGGCGAGGCCAGCCCCCGGCCACCCCACCCAAATCGGCCGCCGCAGGACCACCCAGGCACAGGGCCACGGGAACCACCCACCCCACCCGCAGGGACCCCAACGATGGAGATGGAACAACCAGCAACCGCCCCGCCGAGCCCCCCCCCTGAGGGAGGGGAAAAATTAAAAAATAATATTAATAAAATATATTAAAAAATAAATAAATAAATTAATTAATTAATTAATTAATTAAAAAAAAAGAATTAAAAGAAGATCACAGACATGCTGACAAACAAGGTCACTACCCCAGCAACTGGCCGACTCGCAGCACCTCGGAATACCTTGCAGCACCAAGCTACCACAATAGACGCAGGGACTAGGCCCAACAGGCCCCAACCAAAACGGGCACCCGGAAGGGATGGACAGCGGGACCCAGGAGCTCCAGACACGCAGTTCGGATGCAGTAGCCTGAGGCGTCGACCCCCGTCTGACAGGCAGGCCCAGAGCGTACCCCCAGAAATATACATACATACATACATATATACATACACATACACACATACATGTATACATACCCACACATACACATATATACATATACATACACATATGTACACATACACATATATATACATACATACATACACACACATATACATACATATACACAGTTCGTCAGCCCCGACAGCCATCACGCGCGCGCGCTGCCACCAGTCACAACATCAGCCACACCCCTGCACCAGACCCAGCAGCCACGGGCGCCCACACCACAAACAAATGGCAGCAGAAACAGCAGCCGCAATAACCCCAGACAGCCAGCACCAGCCAATCAAATCAAAGCGATAAAAAAAAAACTGCGACCAGCAACCACACGCCACCAGGACCACGGAGACCAGCTGGCGCCAGCCCGCCAGTCAGCCCGAACGCCAACACGCAAACAAGAGACACCAACAACCCCCCCAACCAAAAGGCCCCCCACCCCAACCCAAACCCGCACAAACACACCACCGCCCAAACAACCGAGACACAGCATCCAGACCAGACACGGGGGCTGCGCCGCCACCACATCAAGTCACCAACAGAGACCCCACAGCGCAAGGTCGGGCCACACGGGCACGGACCCCACCCAACAGGAAGTGAGACCCGCGCGACGCCACACACAAATAAATAATAAGATTTAAAAAATAAATTTAAAAAAAAAAAAAAAAAAAATAAAAAAAAAAAATTTAAAAAATAAAATAAAATAAAAATAAGTAAATAATAAAAATAAAAATAATAAATACATTAAAAATAAAAAATATATATAACAATAATAAATGAATAAAAGCCTGGCAGGCCACCAGACCGCAGTCCCCGCCGGCCGACGAGGCAATGAGGGGTGCGCCGAACCCCAAACCCCCCATGCATGTGTACAAGAGTACAGAGTGTCTACTGTGTAGTTAAAATTAGGAGGTCAGCCGTTACAGCCGACCTCCAGTCCCTATTGATGTGTGTACTGTAGCGTGAGTGAGATATGTATGCTTGTGGGAACTAATAATGCGATTAAAATTGGGGGACATCAAGGTCATGGTGGGTCCCAACCAAGCCAAGCCCCCCAAATCCTAAGTGTCTAATATGCAGCTAAGATTGAGGGATGGACGAGCAGGGGACAAGACAGGAGGACTGGAGCCCCATTGGAGGCATCCTCAACCCCCCGCCATGCCTCCCCGCAGGACAATCCCCAAAGTCCTATATATGTGTGACTGTGTGCGCTATAAGTAGGAGGAGTAGAGGGCCCGGACATCCCCCCAGTCCACGCGGCCGACAACCAGGAACTACGGCCAGGAGGCCGCCACCCCCCGCCACAGCCCGTGACCCACACCAGACCACTTTAACGTGACGCCACGCGGGCCCTCCCCCCGTCAAACAAAGCCAGCCCCTGCCCGCCCCAACCCAACCCTGCAGAGCCCATACCGGCAACCAAACGCAGAAAAACTGCACAGCCCCCACGCCCAATGCAAACACCGCATGCCGGCCATCCACACAGCAACGTGCCCATACGAGTCCCGGCCAGGGGAAGGAGCCCCCCAACGGGGGAAAAAGCCAATGCATCCCGTCCGCCCGCCAGCCCCCAAACCAGCCGGCAAGCCAACGCCAGCCAGCCCCACAACCCCACAAGCGCACAGACACCAGCCACAGTCCCCCAACCACTCCAACCCAACACAGCGATGCCAACCGCTGGTATCACCGCAGCAACCATCACCACCACCGCCCGTCCGCAGCGTAAACAAACGCCATTGGTGGATCTACACCTGACATCCACTGTAATGATACCAAGTACAGGGGCGTATCTAGTCGTTACTACTATGATAAACATCAATATTTTGGGGCATTTTTAAAATGTATATTATGTTTATAAACTCAAAAAATATGTCCCTGGACACATGAGGACTTTGAATATGACCAATGTATGATCCGGTAACTACTTGGTATCGGATTGATACCCAAATTTGTGGTATCACCCAAAACTAATGTTAAGTGTCAAACAACAGAAGAATAACTGATTATTACATTTTAACAGAAGTGTAGATAGAACATGATGAAACAGAAAATAAGCAGATATTAACAGTAAATGAAGAAGTAGATTCATTATTCATTTTCTCCCACTTGTCCTTAATAATGTTGACAAAATAATAGAATGATAAATGACACAATATGTTACTGCATACGTCAGCAGACTAAATTAGGAGCCTTTGTTTGTTTACTTACTAATAAAAGACAAGTTGTCTTGTATGCTTACTATTTTATTTAAGGAAAAACTTGCAATAATAAACATATGTTTAAGGTACCCTAAGATTTTTTGTTAAAATAATGCCATTTTCTGTGGTCCCCTTTATTTAGAAAAGTACCAAAATTATTTTGGTACTGGTACCAAAATATTGGTATTGGGACAACACTATGTGCTACTGTCAAAATTAAGATTGCAAAAAGTGAAAAAATATAATATTTTAACTCACAATTAGTAGGACCTATTCGACGCCGTATAAACCAGTGGTACCCAGTGGAAATGGCGAGTATTTCCCCATTTCATCGACAGAACAGTTGAGCTAGCTTGCGGGGTTGGCCGACATCGTCTCACAAGATGTAGTTTCTCTTTAAATATCCTTCTTGAAATTGGCCTTGCAAATATATATCTGCCACCTAATCAACGTTTTGTTCTCCTTCTCTGCTATCCCGCAACACTTCCCGCTTCCTGCTAAATTGAATCTTGTGAATGGATACTCACTTTGGAATGACAAGTGAGTATCTTTTGGACGAGTTCGCCCTTCTATTTAAAGCTTTCAACCGGAAGTAGAAGTGCGGTTCCGTCTTCTAGCCCAGTGTTTTTCAACCACTGTGCCGCGGCACACTAGTGTGCCATGAGATACAGTCTGGTGTGCCGTGGGAGATTATCTAATTACACATATTTGGGTTAAAAACATTTTTTGCAAACCAGTAATTATAGTCTGCAAATGATGTGTTGTTGTTGAGTGTTGGTGCTGTCTAGAGCTCGGCAGAGTAACCGTGTAATACTCTTCCATATCAGTAGGTGGCAGCCGGTAGCTAATTGCTTTGAAAAGGCAGGTAAAAAGGTGTCTATTGCTTAAACCACAAATAAACAAAAGGTGAGTGCCGCTAAGAAAAGGCATTGAAGCTTAGGGAAGGCTATGCAGAACGAAAGTAAAACTGAACTGGCTACAAAGTAAACCAAAACAGAATGCTGGACGACAGCAAAGACTTACTGTGGAGCAAAGACGGCGTCCACAATGTACATCCGAACATGACATGACTATCAACAATGTCCCCACAAAGAAGGATAAAAACAGCTGAAATATTCTTGATTGCTAAAACAAAGTAGATGCGGGAAATATAAGACATGAAACTGCTACAGGAAAATACCAAAAAAAGAGAAAAAGTCACCAAAATAGGAGCGCAAGACAAGAACTAAAACACTACACACAGGAAAACAGCAAAAAAAAGTCCAAATAAGTCAGGGGGTGATGTGACAGATGATGTACACCTACTTTGAGACAAGAGCTATAGTGATGCATGCTTGGTTATGCTTTAAATTCATATCCAACAATTGCGACAACGACTCTTTACTGTCAACTGAGTTTCGTTTTTTAATGATTTCTGCTGGTGGTGTGCCTCCGGATTTTTTCAACGCAAAAAATGTGCCTTGGTTCAGAAAAGGTTGAAAAACACTGTTCTAGCCGTCCATGGCGTTTTTACTCAAAATTATTCTTCATTCATCACTTCGAGCAACGTTTGTAAGGTACAAACCCCGTTTCCATATGAGTTGGGAAATTGTGTTAGATGTAAATATAAACGGAATACAATGATTTGCAAATCATTTTCAACCCATATTCAGTTGAATATGCTACAAAGACAACATATTTGATGTTCAAACTCATAAACTTTTTTTTTTTTTTTTTTTTTGCAAGTAATCATTAACTTTAGAATTTGATGCCAGCAACACGTGACAAAGAAATGTAAATGTTAAATGTGCACAGTTAACCATTTTTATTCATGCTAAACACGCATATTCTTGGGGGACGGTGGTTCAAACTGCAAGGTTTTTGTGCAACATAGATGGTGCATATAAAATGTCAGTCAAATTCAGAACTAAATATATAAATATTTCAGTATTGGTCACTTGCTATTCAAAGTGGCAGAAAATGAAGAAATTATTCAGTACAGTCATAGCTGTCTGTGATGTGAGTGGGCCATAAAATACGATTTTTCCGGTTCCGATTCCACTTTTGATTCCGCCTAACGATTCGGTTCCTTAACGGTTCTCTTATCGACTCTTATTTGGAAAAAAAAAAAAAAAAGAGAAAAAGGGGTGGATTAGCATCAATTTTATTTAGTTTAGAGCAGAGGTGTCAAACTCATTTCAGATGCGGGGCCACATGGACAAAAATCTACTCCCAATCACGGCACGATAATTTCAAAATAAAGACAACTTCGGATTGTTTTCTTTGTTTAAAAATAGAACAAGCACATTCAGAAAATGTACAAATCATAAAATTGTTGGAGGTTTTTTTTTACACTTAAATGCTATCTTTATTTGTCGTTATTTATACTTTCTGAATAAATTATGTGATGATGTTCGTTAGTCAACTCATTGGTGTTAATTTTCAATCTATAAAAATAAAAACAATTATCAAAATCAAATAACAGGATGTTATTTATGTAGTTTGCTCATTTTCCTCAACTAACATCATGTGGTTTATTTTTATTTTTTTTACATCTGTAGCATAATTAAATAGATACAAATAATTGCTATTGTGACATCTAGTGGACACATTTAGAACAGCAGTTTCTTTCATTCAAAAAAAAATTCGGCTCTTTTTTATACTTAGCAAACTCATCCCGCGGGCCTTACGTTTGACACCCTTGATTTAGAGGTAACATGACCTTACTCAAGAGGCACATCGGTAGTATAGAAGAAAAACTAAACTTTTTGGTAAGGAAATATAAGAAATTAATATACATCTGCAGAATTGAATCATGTGCAAATTACACAATAATGTAAGATTTAGTAACATGTGATATTAACTTATTAAATACAAAGTGAGATATGTAAAGCTTCTGTTGGTTATAATTTTGATGATTATGGCTTACAGTTTATTTACCTACTCAGTGGCCTAGTGGTTAGAGTGTCCGTCCTGAGATCGGTAGGTTGGGAGTTCAAATCCCGGCCGAGTCATACCAAAGACTATAAAAATGGGACCCATTACCTCCCTGCTTGGCACTCAGCATCAAGGGTTGGAATTGGGGGTTAAATCACCAAAATGATTCCCGGGCGCAGCCACCGCTGCTGCCCTCTGCTCCCCTCACCTCCCAGGGGGTGATCAAGGGTGATGGGTCAAATGCAGAGAATAATTTCGCCACACCTAGTGTGTGTGTGACAATCATTGGTACTTTAACTTTAACTTTAACTTAAAATGTATTGAAAATATCATAAAATGTAAAGTTTCAAAAACTGTAAGCCATGATGATCAAAATTATTACAAATAAAAGCTTGAGTTAACATCACAAATTAGTTTCCCATTTGAAGTTAATTTTCAGGACTTATGCAGATCCCAAATACAGATCAGCAGGTACCAGATGGTAACAAAAGTTGCTTTTGCATAATATTGCGAAACAAAACGCCAGATAATATGTCTTACCTTATACACACACACCATAATACTCGTATGTTAAAGCACAGTACAATCCATCAAGCGGTGCGACTTCATAGCTTACCAAAGTCGTACTAAAACATTTTGATCGATTTTTGAGCACCGTGTGTAATGTTCTATATTTTTAATGGCACATTTAAAATGTTGGTGTAGTTTATTTGAGACCCATCATATTGCAGTCTACGCGTATCTCTTATGTTTGACTGCCATCTACTGGTCACACGCATCATTACACCATGTACCAAATAAAAAAGCTTCGAGGTCGGTAAGCTCAACCAAAATTATTCCTTACATTAGGCGCAAGTGGGATATGTCAAGCTTCTATCGGTTATAATTTTGATGATTACGACTTACAGTTTATGAAAACGTTGAATTGAAAATCTCATAAAATGTAAGGTTTCAAAAACTGTAAGCCATGATGATCAGAATTATTACAAATAAAGACTCGAATGTAATGAGTTAACATGAACGAATGAAGAAATTGAATTGGTTTATTTTGGTCATATATTCAACCATTTTCTGTGATGAATTAAACAGCACAGATTATACATAATAACAATCATACACACACACACACAAAAAAAATAATGACTGAAAAAGGAATAGGCTGAAGTCAAGGCTTATATTTGCCTATCCTATACATTCCCTGAAAATTAGATTGCCTGGAACATCGTTCAAAAAAATCAATGGGATGAAAGTAATCGTTGCTATTATCGGCCGATAAATGCGTTAAAATGTAATA
This sequence comes from Nerophis lumbriciformis, assembly GCF_033978685.3. Lineage (NCBI taxonomy): Eukaryota > Metazoa > Chordata > Actinopteri > Syngnathiformes > Syngnathidae > Nerophis > Nerophis lumbriciformis. The sequence goes on along the minus strand of NC_084550.2, from coordinate 19,346,203 downwards.
TCGGAAATGATCAGAATCGGTTTTTTTTTATTATCGGTGTAGTTTGTTTTTAATTAAATCAACATAAAAAACACAATATACACTTACAATTAGTGCACCAACCCAAAAAACCTCCCTCCCCCATTTACACTCATTCACACAAAAGGGTTGTTTCTTTCTGTTATTAAAGGGGAACATTATCACAATTTCAGAATTGTTAAAACCATTAAAAATCAGTTCCCAGTGGCTTATTTTATTTTTCGAAGTTTTTTTCAAAATTTTACCCATCACGCAATATCCCTAAAAAAAAGCTTCAAAGTGCCTGATTTTAACTATCGTTATACACACCCGTCCATTTTCCTGTGACGTCACATAGTGAAGCCAACACAAACAAACATGGCGGAAAGAACAGCAAGCTATAGCGACATTAGCTCGGATTCAGACTCGGATTTCAGCGGCTTAAGCGATTCAACAGATTACGCATGTATTGAAACGGATGGTTGTAGTGTGGAGGCAGGTAGCGAAAACGAAATTGAAGAAGAAACTGAAGCTATTGAGCCATATCGGTTTGAAACGTATGCAAGCGAAACCGACGAAAACGACACGACAGCCAGCAACACAGGAGAAAGCGAGGACAAATTCGGCGATCGCCTTCTAACCAACGATTGGTATGTGTTTGTTTGGCATTAAAGGAAACTAACAACTATGAACTAGGTTTACAGCATATGAAATACATTTGGCAACAACATGCACTTTGAGAGTGCAGACAGCCCAGTTTTCATCAAGTAATATATTCTGTAGACATACCCTCATCCGCGCTCTTTTCCTGAAAGCTGATCTGTCCAGTTTTGGAGTTGATGTCAGCAGGCCAGGGAAGCTAGGTTTGATAGGAGGTTAAGCTCGCTCGTCTGCGGGAACAAACTGCCGCCATTGCTTGCCGTGCTACCGAGGACCTTTGTCCCTGAATTGCTCACACACTCCGGCAGATTCAATGGGGGTCTGGCGGCAGATTTCTTTGACTTTATCGTTGGAAATGCATCTGCTTTGAGTGTCGCAGGACATCCCCACATTCTTGCCATCTCTGTCGTAGCATAGCTTTCGTCGGTAAAGTGTGCGGAACAAACGTCCAATTTCTTGACACTTTTGCATCTTTGGGCCACTGGTGCAACTTGAATCCGTCCCTGTTCGTGTTGTTACACCCTCCGACAACACACCGACGAGGCATGATGTCTCCAAGGTACGGAAAACAGTCGAAAAATGGAGAATAACAGAGCTGATTTGACTCGGTGTTTGAGAAAATGGCGGATTGCTTCCCGATGTGACGCCACGTTGTGACGTCATCGCTCCGAGAGCGAATATTAGAAAGGCGTTTAATTCGCCAAAATTCACCCATTTAGAGTTCGGAAATCGGTTAAAAAAATATATGGTCTTTTTTCTGCAACATCAAGGTATATATTGACGCTTACATAGGTCTGGTGATAATGTTCCCCTTTAATATTCTGGTTCCTACATCATATATCAATATATATCAATACAGTTTGTAGGGATACAGTCCGTAAGCACACATGATTGTGCGTGCTGCTGGTCCACTAATAGTACTAACCTTTAACAGTTAATTTGACTAATTTTCATTCATTACTAGTTTCAATGTAACTGTTTTTATATTGTTTTACTTTCTTTTTTATTCAAGAAAATGTTTTTAATTTATCTTATTTATTTTATGATTTTTTTTTTTTTAAAAGTACCTTATCTTCACCATACCTGGTTGTCCAAATTAGGCATAATAATGTGTTAATTCCACGACTGTATATATCGGTTGATATCGGTAATTAAAGAGTTGGACAATATCGGATTATCGGATATCGGCAAAAAGCCATCCCTAGTTGCTATATTTTATAATTTTCCATTATTTCACCTTTTAGGGCTTTTTAAGGAACCGAATTGTTAAGCAGAATCCAAAGTGGAATCGGAACCGGAAAAAACGTATTTTATGGCCCACTCACATCACAGACAGCTATGACTGAAATGAATAATGTCTTCATTTTCTGCCACTTTGAATAGCAAGTGACCAATACTCTAAATAAAAAAAATACTGAAATATACTGGAAAATGCAAAGTCCAATGAACCAGTTCTGAATTTGACTGACATTTTACATGCACCTCCAACCTTGCAGTTTGAGCCACCGTCCCCCAAGAATATGTCACTTTAGCTCAGTTTACTGTGCACATTTTAACATTTACACTTAAGGCTTGATCTACTAAAATCCAAATACTTTGCGTAAGTGCAAAAAAAACAACATTATGATTTGTACATTTTCAGAACGAGCTTGTTCTATTTCTAAACAAAGACAACAATCTGACGTCGTCTTTATTTTTAAGTTATCGTGCCGTGATTTTACCAGTCCGGCCCACTTGGGAGTAGATTTTTCTCCATGTGGGCCCCGCATCTAAAATGAGTTTGACACCCGTACATTAGAACTTACCAATAATGGATTGGTAGGTACATCGTAGCCAGCCTTGTGTATTATTCTAATTACCATTTTTTCAAGTTTAATTATTGGGCCTGTGTTTGTTCTATAAACATTTCCCCAAAGTTCAACACAATATGTTAGATATGGAAAAATAAAATAATAATATAACTACAGCTGCAGCCAGCTATCGAATATTTTAGTAATTGAGTGTTTTTCAACCTTTTTTGAGCCAAGGCACATTTTTTGCGTTGAAAAAATGCGGAGGCACACCACCAGCAGAAATCATTAAAAAACAAAACTCAGTTGACAGTAAAAAGTCGTCGTTACAATAGTTGGATATGACTTTAAACCATAACCAAGCATGCATCACTATAGCTCTTGTCTCAAAGTAGGTGTACTGTCACCATCTGTCACATCACGCCCTGACTTATTGGGAGTTTTTTGCTGTTTTCCTGTGTGTAGTGTTTTAGTTTTTGTCTTGCGCTCCTATTTTGGTGGATTTTTCTCTTTGTTTTGGTATTTTCCTGTAGCAGTTTCATGTATCCTTTGAGCGATATTTCCCGCATCTACTTTGTTTTAGCAATCAAGAATATTTAAGTTGTTTTTATCCTTCTTAGTGTGGACATTGTCGATTATCATGTCATGTTCGGATGTTCATTGTGGACGCCGTCTTTGCGCCACAGTAAGTCTTTGCTGTCGTCCAGCATTCTGTTTTTGTTTACTTTGTAGCCAGTTCAGTTTTAGTTTCGTTCTGCACAGCCTTCCCTAAGCTTTAATGCCTTTTCTTAGGGGTACTCACCTTTTGTTTTTTTTTGGTTTAAGCATTAGATACCTTTTTACCTGCACACTGCCTCCCGCTGTTTCTGACATCTGCAAAGCAATTAGCTACCGGCTGCCACCTACTGATATGGAAGAGGGTTTTGTGGAGCAGGATGGTCCATGAAGGCACAGCACGATTAGAAAAGGACCTCCACCGTGCCGCGGAAACCAAGAGGCAACAAAGAAAGGAGAGATCCACTACCAAAACAGCTCCTCAGACCACTACCACAACCACGACAATCACGCACATATGCCCCCACTGCAATAGAGTCTGTGGATCACGGATTGGCCTCTACAGCCACCTGAGGACCCAAAGATGACCAGACTCACCAACAGGAGGACTATCATACTTGCGTTGAGTGATCGCCAATGATGATGATGATGAATGATGGAAGAGTATTACACAGCACCGACCACTCAACAACAACACATCATTATTTGCAGACTATAATTACTGGTTTGCAAAAAATATTTTTAACCCTAATAGGTGAAATTAGATGATCTCCCACGGCACACCGGACTGTATCTCACGGTACCGCGGCACAGTGGTTGAAAAACACTGTTCTATCGAATATCCCGATGGATTAATCGAGTAATCGAATAAATCATATTTTTGCTTATTTAAGGTTTAATTATACATGTTAAGATGTGCCCTCAATTGTCTTCTTTCCTAAACGCCTGTTTTCATAATTGAAGGCTGACACGCACAGCTAAAATGCGTCCGTGGTTGACTGTGCCAATTTGTATGTGCTAATAAAAATATACGGTGCCGTTTAAACGTTTTCTAAACTCAAGCGTATTTAAAAGAGCGGGGTCGTATGATCTGTGACGTAAACACGCTGTGCAACACCTAAACAGTCCGTGCCAAACGTGAGCTTTGACTACTGTTTACTGAACCAGGCAAAAAACAGTAAAAAAAATATATATATATATACGACGCCTCGAGGCAGCGAAAATTCCTCGAATATATTTTGTAATCGAATTACTCGAGGAATCATGTGCAAACATTTCTTATTCAGCATGTGTCTTACTTTATAAAGAATAGCAATGGTTTTTGATGTTTTTAGTATATAATAGAATAGAATAGAAAGTACTTTATTGATCCTTGGGAGAAATTCAGCACCACAGTTCGCTCACAATAGACAATAAACACTTGGGTATTTTTTTTACATGTGAATAATATAAATACAGTCTATTATACAGCATTATTCACATGTGAATAATATAAATCCAGTCTATTATACAGCATTATTCACATGTGAATAATATAAATACAGTCTATTATACAGCATTATTCACATGTGAATAATATAAATACAGTCTATTATACAGCATTATTCACATGTGAATAATATAAATACAGTCTATTATACAGCATTATTCACATGTGAATAACAGTCTATTATACAGCATTATTCACAAGTAAATAATATAAATACAGTCTATTATACAGCATTATTCACATGTGAATAATATAAATAGTCTTTTATACAGCATTATTCACATGTGAATAATATAAATACAGTCTATTATACAGCATTATTCACATGTGAATAATAAAAATACAGTCTATTATACAGCATTATTCACTATGAATAATATAAATACAGTCTATTATACAGCATTATTCACATGTGAATAACATAAATACAGTCTATTAAAGTTATCTCTAGTATTTGTATTATTCACATGTGAATAATATAAATACAGTCTATTATACAGCATTATTCACATGTGAATAATAAAAATACTAGAGATGCCCGATATATCGGCCGATAAATTATCGGTATCGTTTTTTTTAAATTATCGGTATCATTTTTTTATTTTTTATTATTAAATCAACATAAAAACCACAAGATACACTTACAATTAGTGCACCAACCCAAAAAACCTCCCTCCCCCATTTACACTCATTCACACAAAAGGGTTGTTTCTTTCTGTTATTAATATTCTGGTTCCTACATTATATATCAATATATATCAATACAGTCTGTAGGGATACAGTCCGTAAGCACACATGATTGTGCGTGCTGCTGGTCCACTAATAGTACTAACCGTTTTAACAGTTAATTTGACTAATTTTCATTAATTACTAGTTTCTATGTAACTGTTTTTATATTGTTTTACTTTCTTTTTTAATCAAGAAAGTGTTTTTAATTTATTTATCTTATTTTATTTTATTTTTAAAAAGGACCTTGTCTTCACCATACCTGGTTGTCCAAATTAGGCATAATAATGTGTTAATTCCACGACTGTATATATCGGTTGATATCGGTAATTAAGAGTTGGACAATATCGGGATATCGGCAAAAAAGCCATTATCGGACATCCCTAATAAATACATTATACATTTAAGTACAGTGACATCACAAATTAGTTTCACATTTGAAGTTAATTGCTGACATGAATGGAATTTTCCACCATATTATATTTGTATGACTTTCACCTGTGTAATATCACGACTTGGGAGAAACATGCAACTTTTCTCTGAGGACAATTGAACACTCACCTACCCAAAATGCAAACTTCGTCTCGCGGCAGAATCTCTCTCTCGTCATGTTTATCTAAATAAGAAGGAATAAATGACATTTGAACAAACAATAGTGCTGACATGATAGGAGGCGTGTTAGTTAGCACCTGTTGTATTCTGATGATGTTGCTAGCGTTACTTCCGCTGGGACGAGACCGGAGCGGTTCAAAAACGTGACTTTCATTTATAATAATTGAATGGTGTGTGTTCAAATAACCCTCATCGGCCTTATAATTGTTACAAGTAGCGCTGTTGCCATCTTTTCTTGGAAAATGTAGTCAACTCAAGGGGGTCTGTTCCGCCCGGGCTCTGCCATTTTGAGATATGACGTCACGACGCAACGTCATCACCACCCGGAAGTGTGGAGAAGAGAATCGTTTGGATAAAATCGGCAACGCGTGGCTCTTTAGCGCCGCCCTAGAAGCTTTTTTCAAAAATGTATGAAAAAGGAAAAAGATGGGGGAAAAATATATATATATTGTTTTAATATGGTTTATGTAGGAGGACAAACCTTCCTAATTGTTAGAAATCCCACTGTTTACATTAAACATGCTTCACCGATTAGAGTATTTGGCGCGCACCATTTTGTCCGACTAATTCCGGAAGTCCTTGAACGCGCCGTGGTTTGTTTACACCAGGGGTGTCGAGCTTTTTCAAAAATGTATAAAAATGGAAAAAAATGGGGGAAAATCATATATTTTTTGTTTTAATATGGTTTCTGTAGGAGGACAAACCTTCCTAATTGTTAGAAATCCCACTGTTTACATTAAACACGCTTCACTGATGAGAGTATTTGGCGCGAGTTAGGGCTGCAAAGAATTCTGGGTATTTGTTCTGTTGTGTTTAGGTGCAGATGTTCTCCCGAAATGTGTTTTGTCATTCTTGTTTGGTGTGGGTTCACAGTGTGGCGCATTTTTGTAACAATGTTAAAAAAGAAATAAAATAAAATATGACCACCCTCAGTGTGACATGTATGGCTGTTCCTCAAGTAAGTCTTGCAATTACTGGCGTGTGACTGCAGAAGCCTCATACATGTGTCTGGGCCAGCATGCTGTTAGTACACAGAAAAAGATGATGTGAATAGATGATGCGGTGACAGATTCTAGAGGACGTGCCATCATGATATTGTCGAGAACCTTATACAACACTGTGATTGGTAGATTCTTTAAGCTCCGCACACAGTGCTGTCAAGCGGCATTCATTTAAAACTCGCGGGACGCACTAACATTAAACTTTCATAATAAAATGGGGGCCGCAAAATAACGTCTCGCGGGCCGCGTGTTTGAGACCCCTGATTTAAAGGCTAGAGTATACAAATTAGTTTTAAGATGGGACTTAAATGCTTCTACTGAGGTAGCATCTCTAACTGTTACCGGGAGGGCATTCCATAGTACTGGAGCCCCAATAGAAAACGCTCTATAGCCCGCAGACTTTTTTTGGGCTCTGGGAATCACTAATAAGCCGGAGTTCTTTGAACGCGGATTTCTTGCCGGGACATATGATCAGTGTTGAAAATCAGTTACTAGTTACTTTATTTCAAAAGTAACTCAGTTACTAACACCAAAAAGTAATGCGCTACTGTGAAAAGTAACTATTTAGTTACTTCTTTTTTCCCCCTTTTTTTTTTAAGGCTCCCATTAATGCCCTTTTAGCCTTCATTTCAGTACTGTTATTGCACTGGAGAATAATACAATGTGTTGATCAACTTGACATGCATTTGCATCACTGAACTCTGCTAAGCAATGTGGTCTACATACAACACACAAAGACAAAGATATGTTTCAAAGGGCCAATTTATTTCAGGCCAGAACAAATTGACAAAACTATTTTTTTTTAAAATAGTTGCAACATAATGGCACTTTAACGTCAAGTAGATAGGATCTTTGATCCAAGACACAACTTACATTTAACTAAAATATTATTTTCTTTGTGCTCGACAAAAGAAAAGTATTGAGAATGTCTCCATGTTAAGAAACTTGAATTCTGGCTTCACCATGATGTCTTGTTAGTTGTTATGAGAGTAGCGTATGTGTGTGTGTGTGTGTGTGTGGCCTTTTAAGATATGACAGCATGTGAGGTGAGTGAAGTCAGTGAGTGAGTGGGTGAGAGAGGTGAGGGAGCGGCGACAGTGAGTGAGTGCAGGTGCTCTAGCTTGGTGGTTGGCTGCGTCCAATAAAGTCACAAAGTTGCAACAAACCGCCGGCCTCGTCATTCGCCCTCAGCTGTAAAGACCCACTTCCGGGTAAAGTGAAGGTTGTTAGCCCCGAAGTATATAGGCCCTGGAGGAACGTCTCCCCTGCGCCCCTCAACTACGGTCTGGGAGCCCTCCCGCCCCACCCACACAAAGCACGCCTCTTCTTTTCCTTGTGACACAGAAGGACGACACTGCAGCGCTCCAATAAAACACACTCAGATCTTCTGTTTCTAGCTGATACTACATAAAAAAACCCGTAAAATAACGCAGTAACGCATCATGTAGTAACAGTAACTGAGTTACTGAATATAAAAAATAACGCGTTAGATTACTAGTTACCGCCGAAACTAACGGCGTTACTTTGTAACGCGTTAGTCCCAACACTGCATATGGTACAATACAATCGACAAGATAGGACGGAGCTAGACCGTGTAGTATTTTATACGTAAGTAGTAAAACCTTAAAGTCACATCTTAAGTGCACAGGAAGCCAGTGCAGGTGAGCCAGTATAGGCGTAATATGATCAAACTTTCTCCTTCTTGTCAAAAGTCTAGCAGCCGCATTTTGTACCAACTGCAATCTTTTAATGCTAGACATAGGGAGACCCGAAAATAATACGTTACAGTAATCGAGACGAGACGTAACGAACGCATGAATAATGATCTCAGCGTCGCTAGTGGACAAAATGGAACGAATTTTAGCGATATTACGGAAATGAAAGAAGGCCGTTTTAGTAACACTCTCAATGTGTGATTCAAACGAGAGAGTTGGGTGGAAGATAATACCCAGATTCTTTACTGAGTCGCCTTGTGTACAAACCCCGTTTCCATATGAGTTGGGAAATTGAGTTAGATGTAAATATAAACGGAATACAATGATTTGCAAATCCTTTTCAACCCATATTCAATTCAATATGCTACAAAGACAAGATATTTGATGTTAAAACACATAAACTTTATATATTTTTTTGAAAATAATTAACTTAGAATTTCATGGCTGCAACACGTGCCAAAGTAGTTGGGAAAGGGCATGTTCACCACTGTGTTACATGGCCTTTCCTTTTAACAACACTCAGTAAACGTTTGGGAACTGAGGAGACACATTTTTTAAGCTTCTCAGGTGGAATTCTTTCCCATTCTTGCTTGATGTACAGCTTAAGTTGTTCAACAGTCCGGGGGTCTTCGTTGTGGTATTTTAGGCTTCATAATGCACCACACATTTTCAATGGGAGACAGGTCTGGACTACAGGCAGGCCAGTCTAGCACCCGCACTCTTTTACTATGAAGCCACGTTGATGTAACACGTGACTTGGCATTGTCTTGCTGAAATAAGCAGGGGCATTCATGGTAACGTTGCTTGGATGGCAACATATGTTGCTCCAAAACCTGTATGTACCTTTCAGCATTAATGGTGCCTTCACAGATGTGTAAGTTACCCATGTCTTGGGCACTAATACACCCCTATACCATCACACATGCTGGCTTTTCAACTTTGCGCCTATAACAATCCGGATGGTTCTTTTCCTCTTTGGTCCGGAGGACACGACGTCCACAGTTTCCAAAAACAATTTGAAATGTGGACTCGTCAGACCACAGAACACTTTTCCACTTTGTATCAGTATATCTTAGATGAGCTAAGGCCCAGCGAAGCTGACGGCGTTTCTGGGTGTTGTTGATAATGATTTGCAAATCATTGTATTCCGTTTATATTTACATCTAACACAAATTCCCAACTCATATGGAAACAGGGTTTGTAATTGTTTGGTTGTCAAAAGGTGGTATTATTAAATAGGTGTCGGTGTCGAGCAGGACCGATAATCAGCATTTCCGTTTTCTTGGCGTTGAGTTGCAAGAAGTTAGCGGATATCCATTGTTTAATTTCATTAAGACGCGCCTCCAGCTGACTACAATCCGGCGTGTTGGTTAGCTTTAGGGGCATGTAGAGTTGGGTGTCATCAGCATAACAGTGAAAGCTAACACCGTATTTGCGTATGAGATGCTAAAGAGTGCAGGGCCAAGAACCGAACCCTGAGGAACTCCGCACGTTACCTTAACATAGTCCGAGGTCACATTGTTATGGGAGACGCACTGCATCCTGTCAGTAAGATAAGAGTTAAACCACGACAAGGCTAAGTCTGACATACCAATACGTGTTTTGATACGCTCTAATAAAATATTACGATCGACGGTATCGAAAGCAGCGCGAAGATCAAGAAGCAGCAACATAGATGACGCATCAGAATCCATCGTTAGCAGTAGATCATTAGTTATTATTATTATTCCTTAGTAAAACTTTCTTGTTCTTGTCAAAAGTCAACTTTTGTATTGTATTGCTTCCTTATTTGTCATTATCAGACCCGACCCGTGTTCTAATTAATGCGTACCAGTGGCACCTGAAGTGAATGTGACAACAGTCAGCTGGATGAAAAAAAATACTGATGGCCGTATCATTTGTCCGGAATCTTAACGGTCCTCCTTGACCGACCCAATTAGGAACCAAAACGAAACAATACTTGGTCTACAAAGTGGGCTGGCTCAGGGTGGAGGACAGAGTAAAACAACTTGCACTGAGCCTGGTCTATAAAATCCGCTACATCTCCCTGATACCGAAGTACTTGTCAAACTACTTCCATAACGTAAATGACCGCCATAACCACAACACCAGGGGGAGCTCCACAAACCACGTTAAACCCAGATTCCGATCTAACAAAGGTCTTAACTCATTCTCCTTCTATGCCACATCAATATGGAACGCACTCCCAACAGGTGTAAAAGAAAGGGCATCTCTATCCTCCTTCAAAACCGCACTAAAAGAACACCTTCAGTCATCTTCAACCCTTGACTAACACCCTCCCCCCACCACATCCCACCTCCCCGGAATGTAAATAACCAAATGTATATAATCAAATGTATATACTTGTTCTTATGCTTTCTGAACTCACTATGTTCACTGCTTGCTGTACATATCCTACCAAGTCAGACCTACACTGTTTCAATGTCCATTTGTCTGATGATTCAATTGTTGATGACTGAAGTGCTGATATCAACCACCTCCTCCTCACCCCACCCCCCGGATTGTAAATAATGTCCATCCATCCATCCATCTTCTTCCACTTATCCAAGGTCGGGTCGCGGGGGCAGCAGCCTAAGCAGGGAAGCCCAGACTTCCCTCTCCCCAGCCACTTCGTCCAGCTCTTCCTGTGGGACCCCGAGGCGTTCCCAGGCCAGCCGGGAGACATAGTCTTCCCAACGTGTCCTGGGTCTTCCCCGCGGCCTCCTACCGGTCGGACGTGCCCTAAACACCTCCCTCGGGAGGCGTTCGGGTGGCATCCTGACCAGATGCCGGAACCACCTCATCTGGCATCTCCTCGATGTGGAGGAGCAGCGGCTTTACTTTGAGCTCCCCCCGGATGGCAGAGCTTCTCACCCTATCTCTAAGGGAGAGCCCCGCCACCCGGCGGAGGAAACTCATTTCGGCCGCTTGTACCCGTGATCTTCTCCTTTCGGTCATAACCCCAAGCTCATGACCATAGGTGAGGATGGGAACGTAGATCGACCGGTAAATTGAGAGCTTTGCCTTCCGGCTCAGCTCCTTCTTCACCACAACGGATCGATACAGCGTCCGCATTACTGAAGACGCCGCACCGATCCGCCTGTCGATCTCACGATCCACTCTTCCCTCACTCGTGAACAAGACTCCGAGGTACTTGAACTCCTCCACTTGGGGCAAGATCTCCTCCCCAACCCGGAAATGGCACTCCACCCTTTTCCGGTCGAGAACCATGGACTCGGACTTGGAGGTGCTGATTCTCATCCCAGTCGCTTCACACTCGGCTGCGAACCGATCCAGGGAGAGCTGAAGATCCTGGCCAGATGAAGCCATCAGGACCACATCATCTGCAAAAAGCAGAGACCTAATCCTGCAGCCACCAAACCAGATCCCCTCAACGCCTTGACTGCGCCTAGATATTCTGTCCATAAAAGTTATGAACAGAATCGGTGACAAAGGGCAGCCTTGGCGGAGTCCAACCCTCACTGGAAACGTGTTCGACTTACTGCCGGCAATGCGGACCAAGCTCTGCCACTGAGCATACAGGGAGCGGACTGCCACAATCAGACAGTCCGCTACCCAATACTCTCTGAGCACTCCCCACCGGACTTCCCGTAAATAATTCAATGTATATACTCTGATGATTAACTTGTGTGATGACTGTATTATGCTGATAGTATATATTTGTACCATGAATTGATTAACGTGGACCCCAACTTAAACAAGTTGAAAAACTTATTCGGGTGTTACCATTTATTTTATTTGTTACATTTTATTTTTCTGTCTTGCCTCTTGGTGAGGGCGGTCGCATTTTTCTCCGCTCCCTCAGTCCCTGCTTGCTTTCTGCGTTTTGTCTTGTCTGAACTTTTTTGAAGCCTCTTTCTTTGCGCTGTCCTCAAATCTAAACATCAAACATGGATATGATCAGCTGGACTCTCGACGCAATTGACAAAGTCTTTTCGACAAGGAAAAGAGGTTCGGGGGAGCCTGGCTGCCCTGATGGAACCATTGCTGCGGGGTACGTGAGAGACTCCTGGGATAAATGGAGAATCATGTGCCTCTCAGTCCTTTCCATCGAGGACGTGGAAGACATCTACCTATTTGGAACCGTGATCGCGGGGCACCTGCTGATTGGGCTGGGCATTGCTCTGGTGTATCGTCAAATTCGGAAGACGATGGCAGCCACTCAAGGAGCCCAACGGCTGTTCATCGCTGTGGGAACACAGACTGGCGATTTCTGATATGAATCGCAAAATGGATCTCATCCTGGAGAAGTTTGCTGAGAAGGAGAATTAAATTGAATTTGAGAGAACCAGCACGGACACATAGAGCAGGCAAGTCATTGTTTTGACTGCTCGGAGAAAACAACACCCTAATCTACGCTTTGACTCCCTCGAATGGCCTTGACGCAGGAACAGGCTGTTCTGAAAAATTCCCCCGAGGACTCCTCAACAATGGACGCTTTTGACCTTCCTTTTTTTCCCCCAATAACACCTGGTGTCGAACTTTGAGATCGGCCCCAGTCCACAAAAACATTTCAACATCTCACCCAAGTTAATTGGGCATACATGCACGCACCCGACTCTTCCCCAATCAACGCCTTCACCACTGCTTAATTCCTCTTCGGGGTAATGGACGGCTGAGTAGCGCTTTAAAGCAGCAGGCCGGCCTCCTATCATGTTTATGTGTGCTATGCTATGTGAGGCTTTTTCCTTGGACTCAGTCTGGACCCCTCCCGAGGGTCCAGCCTTAGACTAATATTTTTTTTACTCTCCCCCCTTTCACAATATCACCTTTTTCCCCACCTTTTTTAAGGAGCGCTGTAAGTGGCTGATCCGTTGGCGGTCCCGTCTTGTCCCCCTGTAACGTATGTCTGCTCTTAGTGGGACTGTGCCGAAAATGAAATTTCAGTTCTTATATGTCTTGTACATGTTAAAGAATGGACAATAATAAATCATCTTGATCTTGAATCCTGAATCTTGATTTAGTGGTCAATTGTACGGAATATGTACTGTACTGTGCAATCTACTAATAAAAGTACATCCAGAATTGAGAGTGCACACAAAATAAAAACATTTCTTAACCTTCTGAAAGAACCTTTCCCTTTTCCTAATTTATTCCCATTCTCCATTACCCCCATTCCTACACGCAGCTGACACTTACTAATGCCACCGGTGAACGACACGGTCCCCCCCCCCCCATCCTGCACACTCAGCACACGCCGCCTGCTAACAAACGTAATAAATGGGATGCCACATTTCCGCGCCGCCGTCCCCAATGCTTTCGCTGAGCTGACGTTCCAGCGCCTTAAGGTAAGAGCTCGTCATAAGCATCTCCGCGCCTCTTATTTATCCTTTTATCTTCGGTCCGGTCCCTCTCTCCCGGAGGATGAAAAATGGAAGCGGGTGCAGCCGGCAGCGGAGCGGGTAACGAGTGTCCTCCCTCAGTCGGTCGCTAATGCTTCATTAGGTACTCGGCGGGGCCATTCATTGCTCTTATCGCCTCGCCACAACGGGCCTTCTCTGCCACATGCATGTATTTCTGCACTTTCACATGCGCAGTCCAGTCTATTCACACTCTGCACACCCATTACTCATTCGCCATTCAGTCTTGACTGACCTCAGAACGCAGCGTCCTCTGCCGCTCTTCACGGCAACTTTCCCTCCCGCAAACATGCACACTCGATCATGCCGTTAGGCCACCACAGTGCACCCGTGTCCTCACACACTGTTAGCGTTGACTCGTCGGACCCGCAGTGTTGATTAATCCCCCTGACATCAGCGGTTCGATGCATGGATTAAACCATTATCATGATTAGTCAATAAATTAAGCACACTTAAGGGCGCTCCCCATGGCCCCCGTTTGAACGCCTTCCACAGTATCGGAAATTTACTGGTGCAACCTAAACATAAGCATGAAGTCCAACCCTGACAAATCTCCGTTAAATACTTTTTAATGATGTGACCACGTTTACGCGAAACCAATGAAGTTGTCCCGCGCCCATACTTGCCAACCTTGAGACCTCCGATTTCGGGAGGTCTCTGTTTCCTGAGATCCAGGGTCAACGCAGCCGTCTACCAGCAAGTTTTAGAGCACTTCATGCTTCCTGCTGCTGACCTGCTCTATGGAGATGGAGATTTCAAGTTCCAACAGGACTTGGCGCCTGCACACAGCGCAAAATCTACCCGTGCCTGGTTTACGGACCATGGTATTTCTGTTCTAAATTGGCCCGCCAACTCCCCTGACCTTAGCCCCATAGAAAATCTGTGGGGTATTGTGAAAAGGAAGATGCAGAATGCCAGACCCAAAAACGCAGAAGAGTTGAAGGCCACTATCAGAGCAACCTGGGCTCTCATAACACCTGAGCAGTGCCAGAAACTCATCGACTCCATGCCACGCCGCATTAACGCAGTAATTGAGGCAAAAGGAGCTCCAACCAAGTATTGAGTATTGTACATGCTCATATTTTTCATTTTCATACTTTTCAGTTGGCCAACATTTCTAAAAATCCCTTTTTTGTATAAGCCTTACACAATATTCTAATTTTGTGACACACGGAATTTTGGATTTTCATTTGTTGCCACTTCAAATCATCAAAATTAAATGAAATAAACATTTGAATGCATCAGTCTGTGTGCAATGAATAAATATAATGTACAAGTTACACCTTTTGAATGCAATTACTGAAATAAATCAAGTTTTTCAAAATATTCTAATTTACTGGCTTTTACCTGTATATATATTAGAGATGCGCGGTTTGCGGACACAACCGCGGAGTCCGCGGATAAACCGCGGGTCGGGCGGGTAAAAATAGATTTTAAATAGATGCGGGCGGATGGCGGTTGAACCAATTCGGAAATATATATACATAGTTAAATGTTGTTACCCACATACGAAAAACGAGCAGCACTCTTTGAAACAGTCAATTATTCATCAGGCACTGCAACACAACACAACACAACAGAAGAAGAAGAAAAAAAGAAAAAGATGGCACCGCGTCCCAGCAACAAGTGGCGCAAGTGAGCGCTCCTTCAGCGCAGCAGGGCGCATTTTAGAGGCCATGCGCTCTTGCCTGAATCCTGGCACTGTAGATGCCCTTTTTTTCCTGCATAGTGCTAAAAAAAGAAAAAAAAAGTAAGTAGACATACGGTTGGAAATGTTAAACAAATTAGTCTACGTTACCTATAGGCTATACCAAATAAGACCATGTCTAACCTATATTGAGTTCGGTCAGCTGAATAATTTTGATGGTTACGTGTTGTTTGGGCGCACTACAATGCAAAGGAATTAAGGCAATTGCGTTGTTTATTGTGTTTTTTTTCTATTCGAGATATACTACTGTGTGTTAATTATTTGGCCTCGCTTTCAAGTGAAGCGCATCTCCGATTGGCGACAATGTAAGGATATTTAGCCTGCTTTGTTTGTCGCGACCGTCTATTTTCATTATAATTCAAGTTTGATGATAAAGTGGCAGTTTGATGGGTTTGATTTCGCCCCTTCAGCTATTTGCCTTGGCCAATAAGTTGCAGGTAATTTATTATTATTATTTATTTAATTGATTTTTGTTTAAATAGGGATGACATACATATGTTATTGTATAATTTAAGTTTGTACGCGTGATTGACAGCCTAAGGCTTATGAGGCACATTTTTTATTTATTTTTTTATTTCAACTTAAAAATGTATGAGCCTATGCCTATGCCTACAACATAGGCTATGTGTTTATCTTTATTTTCCTGTCTGTCGTTGACAATGGAGATTGTCTGATATTTTGTCATGGCTGCAGATCAATCAAAAAGGTTCATCTTTGTCGCGAAATTGTTCACTGTTTCACTGTGCACCCCGCCCTCGTCCCTATTTGAGCATTATAACATTAACAAGTTAATATTCATTGAAATAAATTCAGAATTTTTTTTTTACCTAACGAAAATATAGGCCTAGTCTTTCTAAAACATTTTTTTAACTTCTTAAAAGCCTCGTTCTGCTTGCTGCAACTGCGCACACAAAGTGTGAGGATGGAACGCACTCCTGATCTGAGGGCATTGGCAACAATAGTCAACACTTTCTTAATGGAAATGACAATAATACTATAATAATGATAAATAATATTATCACGCATTAATATCTCTTAGCCACTAATGCGTGGCCAAGAGATATTAATGCGTGGCACGCATTGAATGTCTCTGCTACATTGGATCAGTCTCCTTTCTTTAACAGGCAAAAGCTTTCTAACCTCACTAATGCCTTGCATCGTCTATAATAGATATATAACAATGGGCGGGTGTGGTTTTGATAAAATGTTGGTTCGGGCGGATGGCGGGTGGATGACGACTTTTGTGATGCAGTTGCGGATGAAATAATTGCCTACCCGCGCATCTCTAATATATATATATATATATATATATATATATATATATATATATATATATATATATAAAAATAAGAGAAATACTCAAATTTTTGTGTTCATTTATTTACACATATACACACACATAATACTCATCTACTCATTGATGAGTTAAGGGTTGAATTGTCCATTCTTGTTCTATTCTGCGTCACTATTTTCCTAACCATGCTGAACACCCTCTCTGATGATGCATTCTGCTTCGTCTCCTGGTTGTGTGCGCAGTTGTGCACTGCACACTCTAAAAGCCGTAGATGTTATTGTCACATATGCATGTACAGTAGATGGCAGTATTGTCCTGTTTAAGAGTGTCACAACATTGCTGTTTACGGCAGACGAACTGCTTTACGGTAGACAAAAACGTGACTGCTGTTGTTGTGTGTTGTTGCCGCGCTGGGAGGACGTTAATGAAACTGCCTAACAATAAACCCACATAAGAAACCAAGAACTCGCCCTCCATCATTCTACAGTTATAACGTGATTGGGCAGGCACGCTGTTTATATTGTGGGAAAGCGGACGTGAAAACAGGCTGTCGACACGTCACTCAGGTCCGTCACTCAGGTCCACATGAATTTCGGGAGATTTTCGGGAGAAAATTTGTCCCGGGAGGTTTTCGGGAGAGGCGCTGAATTTCGGGAGTCTCCCGGAAAATCCGGGAGGGTTGGCAAGTATGCCCGCGCCGCATACATTTTCCTTTGATTTAGGTCATTTGGTAGTGGTTGTTGAAAGCACGGGCGGTAAATCTGACACTAGTTTTCTGAGGCTGTGTCTACACTAAGCCGGATAACCCCTTAAACGAAAAATTATTTAGCCTAAGCCATACACTGCAAAAAGTCAGTGTTCAAAAACAAGAAAAAAATAAAAAAATTAGGGTACCATATTTTTCGGAGTATAAGTCGCTCCGGAGTATAAGTCGCACCGGCCGAAAATGCATAATAAAGAAGAAAAAAAACATATATAAGTCGCATTTTTGGGGGAAATGCATACCTGCCAACTTTTGAAATCAGAAAAACCTAGTAGCCAGGGTCCAAGGGCCGCAGGCCCCGGTAGGTCCAGGACAAAGTCCTGGTGGGGGGTTCCTTCGCCCCCCGACGCAAAATGATTATTAGCATTCAGACAGGTTAAAATGTTGCTAAAACCATCACTTTTCTATCAGTCACAGTGACTTTTCAAAACAAAAATATTACAGCAAAAATCATATGGGTTGATTGACATGTTTATTCTGTAAGCTAACTTCAATAGTTTGAAATTATTTTGACAGTTAATGACAGTTATCCTGTCAACCTTTCACAAGACTTCAATTTGTTAATTGAAAGTATAAACAGTATAAACACTTTTTACAGTAAACAAATGGTAAAACAGTACTAAACAATTCCATTAAAAAAAAAAATTGGTGTCATTAATAACTTTCTGTCCAAGCTTGTATAATCTATTGCCTTGTTCAATTGTAAAAAATATTCTGTGCCTAAAATTCACATTTCTATCACAATTATCATACTGTAAACATGGTAAGCTAACTTCATTAAAATTAATAGTCCTGTCAATAGCATGGAATTACAATTCAAATGTAGTTTTTTTGTAAGCCTTTCAAAATAATTCAAAATATGAATAATTAATGAAAATTAATTTAAGCCATCAGACACTTGAAAAGTGGCACATCACATCTCTAATGTAATCATTTTAACTTTTCAACAGAAATAGCACTGCAAAAATATTAAGGACATACTTCTGTATTTTGGTAGTTATGCTGTCAACATTTAACAAGATTTCTTCAACTTGGACTTGAAAGCATAAATAGTATAAACACTTTTAACAGTATAACAGTACTAAACAATTCCAATAGATAACATTGGTGTCATTACCTTTTTGTTTGCTCAATTATTGCCTCCGTAAATAAAACTTCGGCATTTATCACATCCAAAGAATCTGTTTGGGCGACGAAAAACGTTGAAAGTTTTCCACTTGTATCGCTAGCAACGGCATTAGACTTGTGTTTTTTTGTCCCAACGTGGTCTTTTACATCGCTAATTCCTCCGTGTCCGATCGAAAAATCTTGTCTGCACAAGGTGCAATTCGCGTAGTTTTCACCCTTTTTGGAACAGATAATTATTCCCAGATAGGCTTTTGAATATTCTTCACGGAATGACTGCAGTTTTCTTTTCGGTTTATGTTGAGTAAATGTGATCTCATTGTTATTAATGCTGTTTCTGTGTATCATGAGAAGAAAGGCTTGCTGTTGTTGTTATGCGCCTCCAATAGGTTATATACGGTAGTGCAGGTTCATCCGCGCTATCGTCACGTGATCTCTTCCGGTTCACTTCGCGCGAGAGAATATGAGATACACACAGAAAAGTTCGATGGAGTTGTGTTCTATTTTCCACAGTTACCGATGTTTTGTTTCCCGGTGCTGTGAGGCATTGTACTGAACCATCCTTAAAATAAACCATCATCTTTCATATATATACAACTGGAGTATTCATTGAAGATGAATGAAGAAAGAGGAAACCCAACAGTTTAAGACTCGTATGCGATTTTTCTCCGGCTGATTCCATGATCGTTCGCTCGTTTGGAAACAATGGCCTCGTGCTTGGCAGCGGTGCTATAAATAGCCTCGCGCATGGCATTCGGAATGGCTCGATAGGAAGTTACGGGAAGCAGTGTCGATTGTCATTGTTACGCGATTTCGTGAATAAAACATAAATTTTTTTATTTTTTTTTAATTAATGAAAAACCGTATTTTTTATCACTGCAACCGTAACCCGGAATAGGTTGATGAAAACCGTACTAATTACGGAAAAACCGGAGTAGTTGGCAGGTATGGAAATGTATTTGATAAAAGCCAACACCAAGAATAGACATTTGAAAGGCAATTTAAAATAAATAAAGAATAGTGAACAACAGGCTGAGTAAGTGCATGTTATATGACACATAAATAACCAACTGAGAAGGTGCCTGGTATGTTAACGTAACATATCATGGTAAGAGTCATTCAAATAACTATAACATATAGAACATGCTATACGTTTACCAAACAATCTGTCACTCCTAATCGCTAAATCCCATGAAATCTTATACATCTAGTCTCTTAAGTGAATGAGCTAAATAATATTATTTGGTATTTTACGGTAATGTGTTAATAATTTCACACATAAGTCGCTCCTGAGTATAAGTCGCACCCCCGGCCAAACTATGAAAAAAACTGCGACTTATAGTCCGAAAAATACGTTATTTTATTTGAACTAAGCAAAATTATCTGCCAATGGAACAAGAAAATTTGGCTTGTCAAGACTTTCCAAAACAAGTAAAATTACCGTATTTTTCGAACTATAAGTCACAGTTTTTTTCATAGTTTTGCCGGGCTCCAGTGCGATTTATATATGTTTTTTTCCTTCTTTATTATGCATTTTCGGCCGGTGCGACTTATACTCCGGTGCGACTTATACTCCGAAAAATACGGTAGCTAGCTTCAATGAACCCAAAAATACCTTAAAATAAGTATATTCTCACTAATAACAAGTGCACTTTTCTTGGTAGAAAAAAAAAGAGAGACACTTTTGCTCAATATGTTGAAAAATATTCTTAAATTAAGTACATGCTAGTGCCATTATCTTGACATAATGATATGTGCTCAGCATTTACATTTCTTCAAACCAGCAAACTTATACTAAAAACTAATTTATTGTTCTTAATGGAAAGGCAACCGCTTCTTACTCTCGGAGTCTACTAGCCGCTCAGGCAAATCATATGGTCTAAAAATGCATTTTTCCATTGACAACATGACATCATCGCGCCAAGTGCGTGCTCTTTCAGTCAATTAGTGCGCATATATACAGCCTGGCCCCCGGTAAAAATCTTTTTAATTGTAATTTTGAGGAATTTATCTGAATGTGCATGAACTATTTCTGTTCAGAATTGTTAGAAATGTCAAATGTTAGCCGGGGGTGTGCGTTGTTGTGGTTTACGGGGTCGGTCGCTTTTTTGTTTTGGTTTCGGCGGCCGCGGGTGTTTACGCTGCGGACGGGCGGTGGTGGTGATGGTTGCTGCGGTGATACCAGCGGTTGGCATCGCTGTGTTGGGTTGGAGTGGTTGGGGGACTGTGGCTGGTGTCTGTGCGCTTGTGGGGTTGTGGGGCTGGCTGGCGTTGGCTTGCCGGCTGGTTTGGGGGCTGGCGAGCGGACGGGATGCATTGGCTTCTTCCCCCGTTGGGGGGCTCCTTCCCCTGGCCGGGACTCGTATGGGCACGTTGCTGTGTGGATGGCCGGGATGCGGTGTTTGCATTGGGCGTGGGGGCTGTGCGGTTTTTCTGCGTTTGGTTGCCGGTATGGGCTCTGCAGGGTTGGGTTGGGGCGGGCGGGGGCTGGCTTTGTTTGGCGGGGGGAGGGCTCGCGTGGCGTCACGTTAAAGTGGTCTGGTGTGGGTCACGGGCTGTGGCGGGGGGTGGCGGCCTCCTGGCCGTAGTTCCTGGTTGTCGGCCGCATGGACTGGGGGGGATGTCCGGGCCCTCTACTCCTCCTACTTATAGCGCACACAGTCACACATATATAGGACTTTGGGGATTGTCCTGCGGGGAGGCATGGCGGGGGGTTGAGGATGCCTCCAATGGGGCTCCAGTCCTCCTGTCTTGTCCCCTGCTCGTCCATCCCTCAATCTTAGCTGCATATTAGACACTTAGGATTTGGGGGGCTTGGTTTGGTTGGGACCCACCATGACCTTGATGTCCCCCAATTTTAATCGCATTATTAGTTCTCACAAGCATACATATCTCACTCACGCTACAGTACACACATCAATAGGGACTGGAGGTCGGCTGTAACGGCTGACCTCCTAATTTTAACTACACAGTAGACACTCTGGGGGCCTTGTACACATGCATGGGGGGTTTGGGGTTCGGCGCACCCCTCATTGCCTCGTCGGCAATGAGGGGTATTTTTTTAATCTTATTATTTATTTGTGTGTGGCGTCGCGCGGGTCTCACTTCCTGTTGGGTGGGGTCCTCGCCCGTGTGGCCCGACCTTGCGCTGTGGGGTCTCTGTTGGTGACTTGGTGTGGTGGCGGCGCAGCCCCCGTGTCTGGTCTGGATGCTGTGTCTCGGTAGTTTGGGCGGTGGTGTGTTTGTGCGGGTTTGGGTTGGGGTTGGGGGCCTTTTGGTTGGGGGGGTTGTTGGTGTCTCTTGTTTGCGTGTTGGCGTTCGGGCTGACTGGCGGGCTGGCGCCGGCTGGTCTCCGTGGTCCTGGTGGCGTGTGGTTGCTGGTCGCAGTTTTTTTTTGATCGCTTTGATTTGATTGGCTGGTGCTGGCTGTCTGGGGTTATTGCGGCTGCTGTTTCTGCTGCCGTTTGTTTGTGGTGTGGGCGCCCGTGGCTGCTGGGTCTGGTGCAGGGGTGTGGCTGATGTTGTAACTGGTGGCAGCGCGCGCGCGTGATGGCTGTCGGGGCTGACGAACTGTGTATATGTATGTATATGTGTGTGTATGTATGTATGTTTATATATGTGTATGTGTACATATGTGTATGTATATGTATATATGTGTATGTGTGGGTATGTATACATGTATGTGTGTATGTGTATGTATGTATGTATATTTCTGGGGGTACGCTCTGGGCCTGCCTGTCAGACGGGGGTCGACGCCTCAGGCTACTGCATCCGAACTGCGTGTCTGGAGATCCTGGGTCCCGCTGTCCATCCCTTCCGGGTGCCCGTCTTGGTTGGGGCCTGTTGGGCCTAGTCCCTGCGTCTATTGTGGTAGCTTGGTGCTGCAAGGTATTCCGAGGTGCTGCGAGTCGGCCAGTTGCTGGGGTAGTGACCTTGCTTGTCAGCATGTCTGTGATCTTCTTTTAATTCTTCTTTTTTTAATTAATTAATTAATTTATTTATTTATTTTTTAATATATTTTATTAATATTATTTTTTAATTTTTCCCCTCTCTCAGGGGGGGGCTCGGCGGGGCGGTTGCTGGTTGTTCCATCTCCATCGTTGGGGTCCCTGCGGGTGGGGTGGGTGGTTCCCGTGGCCCTGTGCCTGGGTGGTCCTGCGGCGGCCGGTTTGGGTGGGGTGGCCGGGGGCTGGCCTCGCCGCGCTCTCCGGGGGTGGGGGGTGGGCTCGTGGGGGCCCGGTTGCCGGTGGGGCGGGGGCGGTCTTCCCGTCCGGTTGCGGGGAGTCTCTGGGTCCCTCGGGCGGGGCGTCTCGCCTTTCTGCCCGTGTGGGGTGTGGTCTCTCGCTGGCTTGGGGTCTGGCTGTCCCCTGCTTTTCTCGTGCCCTGTCCTCTGCCGGGTGCGTCTGTCTGCGGCCTGCTGCTGGCCCTTGTGGGCGGTACGGTGGGTCGGGCTCTGGGGTTCCTGTCGCTGGCCGGCTTGGCTGCGTGGGGGCGGTGGTCCCTGGTTCCCTGGGCACCACGCCTCCTGTTTGTGGGTTGGGCTCTCGGGGGTGATGGGGCCGTGCTCTGGCTCCCACGCACTCTGGGAGTCGAATGTATTGTACATGCAAATTCACATATGCTCACATACGTACATAGGTACCTACGCTCCCACATACATACACAAATACAGTACATATTTACCTACCTAATGTTCGTACATCCACACGCACATTCAATATACAAACATACACATACACATACTGTACATATACATTCACTGTACAAACACATATACACATTCTGTACATATACATTCATTGTACAAACACATATACACATTCTGTACTTATACAAGTACATATGCATACTTACACTCATGCACATAATCACGTTTCATCAAACATATATTAACGTTGTTGCCCTAGGGTAAACTGGGTGTAACACATGGCACACTGACAAAGCTTAACCTATTGTGACTATAACAATCTACAAGGTTAATGTAGGTTGCTTCTCTTTCTCCCCCTCCATTTTTCTGCATTCTTTCGTATCTCAAGTTATCATTACGTATATGTATTGTTGCATTTAAACAACTGTATTGTTGATAATAAAGGTAAATTATTGGTATTGTTCATTATCAATAGCGCTATTTCTATTGGTATTTGTATTGATCCATTTGTAGTGTAATAATGCTCATTGTCATTTCTGTATTATTTTTTATTTTTCGCTAACTGCTTATTTGCTATTACTTTTACCATCATATTTGTACATGTCATATTTGCTGATGTTGCTCTATTGTTGTTGTTGTTGTTGTTTGCTGTTGTTGTTTTTGTCTCTCTGTCTAATCCCCCTCTTGTCCCCACAATTTCCCCCTCTGTCTTCTTTTTTTTTCTCTTTCTATCCCCTCCTGCTCCGGCCCGGCTGCACTAAATGATAATATAAATACATTTAATAAAGTCAAATACAAATAAGGCAACAAGAGAAGTATCCTACACTTCTCTTTTGTAAAGTAAATCTGAACAGCCGACATGGGCATCTACATCAACTATATGATTTGCCTGAGAAGCTGGACAGGACACCAAAAAAAAAAAAAAAAAAAAAAAAGAAATGTCAAATGTTTAAATATCAACTGTCAGTTTACTGTACTGTGCCAACTGTACTACTATATGAGTACCTATTTTCTATTGTTTCATTGAAAATAAAACAGCAAAGTCCATTTAGCTGTCATCTGTTTTAATTATGAGACACAAAGTCTTGATTTTTTTTTCATGCTTGAAATAAGAAATTATTACTTTAAAAAAGTAGTTTTATACTTGTGAGTGTTGATGACACAGCTTTGCAACAGTTGATTTTCTAGTTTCAAGCATGTTTTACTCAATATAGGTCATCAAATCTCAGCAACAAGCTGTAATATCTTACTGAGATCATTTAGGACCAAAACCCTTAGAACAAGTAAAACATAAAATAAGCAAATATCACCCTTATTTGAGATATTTCATCTTACTTAGATTTCAGTTTTTGCAGTGTACTTGCCAACCCTCCCGATTTTCCTGGGAGACTCCCGAATTTCAGTGCCCCTCCCGAAAATCTCCCGAGGCAACTATTCTCCCGAAATTCTCCCGATTTCCACCCGGACAACAATATTGGGGGCGTGCCTTAAAGGCACTGCCTTTAGCGTCCTCTCTCACCTGAAAAGGAGACTATTATATATGTCTCCGTTATCCATAGGTTTATCTATAACCCATAAAGTAGGCAGGCACGGAGCTATTTCCCAGCGTGTGTTTATTCCAGCCGGCACGTTAATACACTGACACGCAACATCCGGATTCCCATCATGCATTGCTTCAAAACCACGGCAAGTAGTAATGTCCAAAAACATAACTGAGACGAAGTGGAAGAACGAAGAGACATGGCGACGACGAGTAAGAAGAAGAAGTACGCTTTGCAAGTTCCAAAATGATTGGAAAAAAATAATTTCAGTTCATCCAGGACAGCTGGAAGGAGAAGGGGTATCTGCCTGCACATTTTGTAGATCAGACTTCTCCATTGAACACGGTGGCCGAACGGATATACTCATTCATGAACGGATTATTTATATATATATATATATATATATATATATATATATAAGAAATACTTGAAAATACATATCCCCCCTCCCCCACCACCTCAACCCCCCTCCCATCTCAAGGTTGGCAAGAATGGCCTAAGCCACGTTTCGGCCACACTAAACCATCGTTTAAGGTCCACGTCCTCGGACAATTTTTTACACGGGTAAGTGCGCAGTGTATTTCTTGAATCTCCGGCTCTTCGCTTTTGTATGGACTCATTGATCGTTTACTAAAGTGAGTTCGGAGAGGAAGCGACGCCAGAAAGACCTCGCCCCCACACACAGGAAGTGACGTCAGAAAGACCGCGCCATAGCCAGCTTCATAATAAAGGGAATTCGTAACTGGGAGCTAACCGCTGGAAATATGGAGGTGAGTCATCCAGACATGCCCGTGTTTCTCCTTCCGTCTGTACAGACGCTTGTGGAAATCACACATGAATAATAATAATAATAATAACTGGGATTTATATAGCGCTTTTCTAAGTACCCAAAGTCGCTTTACATGTAGAACCTATATATATATATAGAATACCTTAACCCTTTTATGTACAGATGTTTACCTTATCCCAAAAAACATCTGTTCAGTATTTTAACATAAAAGTGTTTGATTGTGAGGCATTAAAAGCCACAAAATGCAACGGGTCCATCAGATCCACAAACGCTGGCTGAGTAACAACAATATAAACGTTGCACGGAAAATTTCTCTGCCAGTTTCTACATCCCACAGGGTTTCTTCTTTTGTGTTTCGGCACCGACGGTTCCCACACAAGGTCGCAACGTTGTTTGTCAACACTGTCTGCTCTCATTTTCTTGCACATTTGACCCTCTGATGTTCAGTGTACCTACACTCTGTCCTCCTCCTGTCTAGGCCTGCTGTGTGTGTGTGTGTGTGTGTGTGTGTGTGTGTGTGTGTGTGTGTGTGTGTGTGTGTGTGTGTGTGTGTGTGTGTGTGTGTGTGTGTGTGTGTGTGTGTGTGTGTGTGTGATACACAGATCATCAATTTCCACACTTCTATTAGCCCCGGGTCCAGTGGACCCGGACATCTTATATGTAATAGAAATGTGTAGGGTAGGTGTATGGTGTGTGGTCATTAAATATGTATTCTGATATATGTTCTTCACAGAAAATGAGCCAAAGTCAGTGAGTCTCAGTTTGAAAAATTAATTAATTGTATAATTTTTCTTTTAATAAAAAATGAAAACGGGTCCCACAGACCCGAACACCACACAAAGAGAAAGTGATTGCAGCTATTCGGGATACAACACTTCTCAGACGGCAAGAGAACTTTCGAATGTCCAGGTCAGCTGTGACTCTACTTAGCGAAAAACTTTGTCCATTTCTCGAAGGAGAGTCAACAAGAATGCGGGCTCCCGTGGGTGTGTTAAAAAAGGTAGCGTGTGCTTTGTATTACCTGGCCGTCGAGGGAAGACTACGAAAAACGTCGAATGCTTTTGGACTGGCAAAGCAGACTGTATCAGTTATTGTCCGCCATGTATGTCGCGGACTCAACGTCTAGGTCCGTAGAATATAAAGTCACCAAAAAGGAATGGACAATGAAGGTGAAGGCTAAAGAGTGAGGAGTGTCCTGACCAGATATCTCGACCCCTAGATTGATTGTTGTAAAATATTCTTTATCACATTGTTTACTTCCACATGTCCATTAAGGATTTGATTAATTTATGATGGCTCAGGTGTGATTCACTACAATAGGGCCCCACAGCACACTGGATTCCAGTTAATTGAAATACCGCAACACTGGATATTGTTCAGATAAGTTACATTTAAGAACTTACACAAAGCAACACTGGAGGTGACTATGACGAGCGAATTTTCCGCGCATGCGTACTAGGTCGCGTTGCGCCGGCTGACGGAGGTGGGGGGTGGTCTTAAACGACCATTGTGTGTGTGTGGACAAGGATAAGGTTAGGTGGAAGTTACCCTGGATAACCTTAGACGGCTTAGTGTGGAAGGGGCCTGATCATGTGCGGTTTTTGCTTGGTGGTGAGAAAGAATTTGCCATCAATCCCACGTGGGGGATCGACGCCGATGGTTGAAAGTGGTAATCTCTCAACATTTAACAGTTTATTGACCCTATTTTCTGGACTATAGGGCGCACCAGTATATAAACCACACCCATTACATTTTAGAAGAAAAATATGTTTTTCAATATATTATTATTATCGACGTCCCATTGGGGTTGTGAGTTTTTCCTTGCCCTCATGTGGGCTCTGTATCGCGGATGTCATTGTGGCTTGTGCAGCCCTTTGAGACACTTGTGATTTAGGGCTATATAAATAAACATTGATTGATATTAGTCGCACCAGACTATACGTTTTAAAATGACTTATTTACACAGAAAGATTTTGTAAATGTTTATTTTCATACCTTAATTGTTTTCTGAACGGTGTCTGTCACACGGCAGTAAAACGGCTGATTAACCAAAACAGAAGTCAACGTCATGGACCCACTAGCTGCAAAAGCGTTGACATTTTGGTGAATTTATGAAACAATACAAAAATAACGCAATTGTAAGTTAATCTTACTAACACAGACACTGTTAGCATAGTAGCTCAGGCTAACAATCATTACATTACAATAGCACGTACAAATATGCATGAAAACACTTTGGCAGACCTCACACATGGGCCGGTTAAGTAAGTAAAAATAGTTTTAGTTATATTGTAAAACTTACAAAGGTTGCTTTGAGTGATGAATGAAGAATCCATACGAGTAAAAACGCTTTGGACGGCTATGTAATGTCTGTGTAATCATGTTTCGTTTTAAGTCATGTTTTGTTTAGTTTCTGGCTTTTCACTCCCTTGTCTTGTTTGCATGATTACCCATTAGTTTCACCTGTTCCACGCTTGGACTCATTGTGCACTCTTGTTTGTCACCATAGCAACCATTAGTTTTCACCTGTCACGTCACGCACCTGTTTCACGTTTTGAGTCACGCACCTGTTTTCGTTAATCATGTCTTTGTTATTTAAGCTTTTCATTTTCTGTTGTTCGTCCTGACGACATCCCCGTATTCATGCCCATGTCACACTCTGTCCACCTCTGCGCACTTCATGTCCATGCCAATCATATCCAGTCCAATTCACTTGCACCTCGGGAGAACAAACCAAGCCATAGTCCAAGTCTTGACAGATGTCGTCAGCAAAGAAGTTCTCCCGCAAGATTGGACGAAGGAACGTGAGAGGTCCTGCGCGCCATGGAAGCTGAGACGCTCCGCTATTCCCCCACGGAGCGCAAGGATCTCATGTGGGGTCCGACCGGCAAACTGGTGCCGATCAGCTCCGTTTGGCCCGGGGACGTTGGCGCGTCATCCCAGCCACGGAAGCGCCGCCAAAGGCGAGGGACGCCAGGAAGGACTTCCGCGAGCCAGCGGGACACGCCGCTCCCACAAGCCCCGCCCCCTCCGGGCGGAAGCAAGCAACAGTCTGCCCGGCTTCCCCAGGATGACATCACAGCCCAGGATTTTTTTTTCAACTCTTTTTCTTTTGAACACCCGCCTCCAACAAAAGACTCTAATGGCATGACTTTGATAAATCATTATCAAAACATGTTTTTAGAAATCAGGTCTAATCAGTCCAAGCCACGTCCCAAATTTCATGCCCCGCCCCCCAAGACTCAAGTCCCGCCCCCGTCACAATTTTTTTTCTTTTTTTCCGCCCACACAACCCCAGGTGGGGGATAAAGAAAAACATTGTGGCCAAAATAAATGGGAAGTTTCACACCAAGACCAAGACCAAGACCAAGACCCACACCAAGACCAAGACCCACACCAAGACCAAGACCCGCCATGCCAAGACCCACACCAAGACCAAGACCCACACCAAGACCAAGACCCGCCATGACAAGACCCACACCAAGACCAAGACCAAGACCCACGCCGAGCTTCGCCGCTGGACGCATCACGCCGAGCTTCGCCGCTGGACGCGTCACGCCGAGCTTTGCCGCTGGACGCGTCACGCCGAGCTTCGCCGCCGAGCTGCCACGCCTGCCAAGTTGACGACGCGCCTGCCTCCTCGTCGGCTACGGATATGGCCGCTACCTGGTCGCCCGCCACGCCAAGTGCGCCCACCTCCCAGTCGGCCACGAATGTGGCCAATCCCGGGGCGCCCGCCTCGCCTGCTGCAGCGGCGTTCCACTCGCCGCCGCCACTTGACTTTGCCTCGGTGGATTCGGGGCCACTTGGGCTGGCGACCCACCACCATGTCCCCCTCCCGCCCTCCCATGACTTTTGTTAAGTTTTTTCTTGGACATCTGGTGTCTGTCCTTAAGGGAGGGGCTCTGTCATGTCTGTGTAATGATGTTTTGTTTTAAGTCATGTTTTGTTTAGTTTCTGGCTTTTCACTCCCTTGTCTTGTTTGCACGATTACCCATTAGTTTCACCTGTTCCACGTTTGGACTTATTGTGCACTCTTGTTTGTCACCATAGCAACCATTAGTTTTCACCTGTCACGTCACGCACCTGTTTCACGTTTTGAGTCACGCACCTGTTTTCGTTAATCATGTCTGTGTTATTTAAGCTTTTCATTTTCTGTTGTTCGTCCTGACGACATCCCCGTATTCATGCCCATGTCAGACTCTGTCCACCTCTGCGCACTTCATGTCCATGCCAATCATATCCAGTCCAATTCACTTGCACCTCGGGAGAACAAACCAAGCCATAGTCCAAGTCTTGACAGGCTAGAAGAGGGACGGCACTTGTATTTTCGGTTGAAAGCTCAGTCTACTCTAAACAGAAGGGCACTGCAGTGAGCAAACCTGTCCAAAAGATGGCACCATAGCACAACCAATAACACCCCATTTCAGCGTCTTAGCTTGTTTTCTTTATCAGCGGAGAAAAATCCACAAATCGACCGCATAGGAAAAAAGCAGTGTCTTATAGTCCAGAATTGACAGGTAATACACTCATGTAAAATACATTGTTAGGGTTATTGTTACGTAACCAAACTTCTCGGCCGTCGAGTGTGCATTCATCGGAACTAAATTGGTGAGATTGAACTTGCATGGAGTCTAATTAAATTGGAAATCTATTTTCTAATTTCTCAAGAACCATCTGGGATTGTCAATAGTGCTGCATTTAATTAATTTAGTGGCCTGTGTAATGTTGGCTTTCAGCAGCCATCATGATCCCACTGACTTTACATGGCTGCAGACTTAAAATTTTCACTATACACAGTAAAGTCTTAATTATTTGTTTACGAGAACTATTTAAATCTGCTCCTTCTATGTCCTTCGTCCCTCTAAGGCTGGATCGTCATATTACTTTTACACACCAAAGACGAATTGTACAAAATGTACTTTTATTCTGACAGAACCAGACTTTATAGGACGGCCATATTTGAGCTAAAAGAGACATGCCATGGTAAAATCATGGCATGATAACTTAAACCAGGTGGTTTTCTTTGTTTTACTCCAGCCGAAAACAGAACAAGCACATTCTGAAAACGTACAAATCACAAATAATCCTCAGGACAAAAACAGTACAAATTTGTTGAAAATTCTGAGGAAATTGGTGCAGCTTCAAAAACACAACGAGCTTAGACTTTGTCTCAGTGTATCTCCGAAGCCAGGATTCAACTTTTAAGTCGCGGTCTTTCTGGGATTGAACAAAAAACACAACATGTACACTCTTCTTGGTATCAAATACCTCCTTTGTCATGTCCACGTATCAATCCAGTGCTAACTCAACAAACGGAAACAGGTAAAAAAAAACTATTCAAAAGGGTTAAGTTCACTTTTCTCGTGTTTGACGAAAACAGTTTCTGGCAACGAGGGTGCCGAATGACGATGTGTTCGAAGCAGAAGACAGTTTTATGTGGGTCGAGGAGGAGGAGCCACAGTCACCCTTTACTGTGTACCTCTTGCTTGGCCCTGGTATAAACTGTTTGCTTGCCTAACAGAATTGCTATTGTGACATCCAGTGGACACATTTAGAACAGCAGTGTCTTAAAACGTTTCACACCCCTGTCCTAACTCAAGACTCAAACCAACATCAACCATTGAAATGAATTGAAGTTGTCTCAGTTGATGCTCCCCCCTCTAAAAAAAAACCCCACCCCAATTCTAACATGAAACATGTCTTTTAAAAAGAATACAATTTGGATTACTAACAATAAATAAAAACAATACATATTAATATACTACAAACAACTAGAGTAGTTTTATGAGGTTAATATTTACCATCTGTATTCCTCTCAGCTGCTCATTTGTCTGCAGGTTTTCGATATTTTCCTGGATAAATGCCCGCCGTTTAACATTCTTGGCTGGAGTTAAAACTCTTTCTGCTTCGCTCAAATTGCTTCGCCAACTTTAGGAATCCTTTATTTTTTCAACTAATATTATCCACTTCTTCTCTAAGCACTGTCCTAAAGACTCAATTTCTACCTTCCTATGCTTGGAAAACAAAGTTATGTCCATCTCTAGCTACATTTGCTACACCAACTAATGGCGGGGACGGTTGGAACAAAATTGTTTTGCTTGCAACTTCAACAATAACACGGCTCTTATGTCATACCAAAAAGTTGGGGCCCTCATAAGTTGAGGTACCTCTATACCCGCTTCCTTCCTTTCCTTCCCCTCGGCCATTATTTTTTTTCCAACTTGGATTTGCGTAATGCACACCACTTGGTTCGCACAAGAGAGGGAGATGTGTGGAAAACCTAATTTAATAACCCTAGGGAGCACTTGGTCATGCTGTTGGACTCCTGAGAATTTTAACAATTTGAATAATAATGAGATTTGGGATAGGTCCAACCAGTTTTTTTCCCCCCCAAAGTATTAAATTATTAAGAAATAAATCATTTCAGGAATATAAAAAGTTCTAGATCCACCATACTTCCGTGGGTTTCCTGTGGTTTTGTTGTGGAGAAGGGCCGATTGAGAACTAAACCCGCTTAGATTCTATGAGCAGTTCATCTGTAAGTATAGTAGATTCGCAGATTCTCCCAGATACCACATCTGTGGTCACTGCCTTCTCCGCCTGTGCCGGTAACAAGTCATCTCACCGATTGTGGACCTCTAGATCACCTGGTGACTTTGTTCCCAACTGTGGTCGACAGTTCTCTTTACTGGTTGCTTTTTGCCGGGCTTTAGGAGCCTTGTTTTGTCATCAGATCCCCCCAGCTTCCTATGTCTCCTTCCTGAAACCCACCAGCAGCAGCCCTCTGAACTCTCCAATCAATCTCCTCCTCAAGGATCTTCACTCACTAGCTTACACTGTCAAAGCAATTTTAGACGTTGGGAGAAGAGTCAGGGTTTTCCAGTACCTGGTCGACTGGGAGGGTTACGGACCAGAGGAAAGTTCCTATTGATCACTCGTTCAAGATCCACCCAGCTTTCAATGTCTGTTTACCTGTCCGTCCGTACGGACCAGAGGAAAGTTCTTATTGACCACTCGTTCAAGATCCACCCAGCTTTCAATGTCTGTTTACCTGTCCGTCCGTACGGACCAGAGGAACGTTCTTATTGACCACTCGTTCAAGATCAACCCAGCTTTCAATGTCTGTTTACCTGTCCGTCCGTACGGACCAGAGGAAAGTTCCTATTGACCACTCGTTCAAGATCCACATAGCTTACAATGTCTGTTTACCTGTCCGTCCGTACGGACCAGAGGAAAGTTCCTGTTGACCACTCGTGCAAGATCCACCCAGCTTTCAATGTCTGTTTACCTGTCCGTCCGTACAGACCAGAGGAAAGTTCCTATTGACCACTCGTTCAAGATCCACCCAGCTTTCAATGTCTGTTTACCTGTCCGTCTGTACGGACCAGAGGAAAATTCCTATTGACCACTCGTTCAAGATACACCCAGCTTTCAATGTCTGTTTACCTGTCCGTCCGTACAGACCAGAGGAAAGTTCCTATTGACCACTCGTCCAAGATCCACTCAGCTTTCAATGTCTGTTTACCTGTCCGTCCGTACGGACCAGAGGAAAGTTCTTATTGACCACTCGTTCAAGATCCACCCAGCTTTCAATGTCTGTTTACCTGTCCGTCCGTACGGACCAGAGGAAAGTTCCTATTGCCCACTCGTTCAAGATCCACCCAGCTTTCAATGTCTGTTTACCTGTCCGTCCGTACGGACCAGAGGAAAGTTCCTATTGACCACTCGTTCAAGATCCACCCTGCTTTCAATGTCTGTTTACCTGTCCGTCCATCAATCTACTGTACAGCTAATGCAATATCTTATCTTAGCTTGTGACTACCTAGTGAAGTATGAAGTACACCAACCCCACGGCACCGCCTGCATGGGTCGCGGTGTCCTTCTCAGTACTGCTCTGTACCTCGATGTGACACCTTCATATTTCAGGCCAATGGGCACGCAACCTCTACTCTGCAGGGTTACAGTGTAGAGGTATGGCCTGTATACAGCTTTTATTTACCTCCAATTTCACACTCTATTCACAACACTCTCACAGGCAGTTCCGACTCACCCATAGGGGAGCTGGGTAATGCTCCACGAGAGCTCCATTAGATGTCCCAGTGCATCGCAAAATAGAACTATATAACTAAAGCATGGACATAAAGGGATCGACAATAGTCCTCATGGTTTAAGAGTGGGGGGATGGGTGATCTGGAGGCGGTTGAAGGGATTCACCTTGTGTAGGGATGGTTATGTTTATTACTGTTATTACTGTTTGATTATATTTAGATGCTTATTGAGCTCTATCGTCATGAGGTTTCCTGCACTTTGTTAGTTGTATCAATTATTATTAATCATAACTACAAAATTTAGTAATCATCATTGAAGTGGGGTTCTTCCTCATTGGGAACGGTGTTCGTGGTGTTTTTTGTGTTCCAGTACTCGTTGAAAGTCCCCCAAAGGGACCATCAGTGGACAGCAGCTTGTTTGTTTTTGGCAGCGACATCACACTTCATTCTCGAAAGGAGAATAATGGTCACGGCGATGAAAGAATACAAGAATGACAAAGCCGTAATGTTACATTAAAGCAATGCTTCTTCAATTATTTTCTGTTGTGACCACCCTAAAAAATTGGAGAACTTGATAATACAAACCCCAAAACCAGTGAAGTTGGCACGTTGTGTAAATGGTAAATAAAAACAGACTTTGCAAATCCTTTTCAACCTGTATTCAATTGAATAGACTGCAAAAACAAGATACTTAACGTTCGAACTGGAAAACTTTTATTTTTTGCAAATATTAGCTCATTTGGAATTTAATGCCGGCCTCAGGCGGTACTGCATCAAAAAGCGACATCAGTGTGTAAAGGATATCACCACATGGGCTCAGGAACACTTCAGAAAACCACTGTCAGTAACTTCAGTTGGTCGCTACATCTGTAAGTGCAAGTTAAAACTCTACTGTGCCAAGCGAAAGCCATTTATCAACAACACCCAGAAACGCCGCCGGCTTCGCTGGGCCCGAGCTCATCTAAGATGGACTGGTGCAAAGTGGAAAAGTGTTCTGTGGTCTGACGAGTCCACATTTAAAATTGTTTTTGGAAACTGTGGACGTCGTGTCCTCCGGAACAAAGAGGGAAAGAACCATCCGAATTGTTCTAGGCACAGAGATCAAAAGCCAGGATCTGTGATGGTATGGGGGTGTATTAGTGCCCGAGGCATGGGTAACTTACACATCTGTGAAGGCACCATTAATGCTGAAAGGTACATACAGGTTTTGGAGCAACATATGTTGCCATCCATGGACGCCCCTGCTTATTTCAGCAAGACAATGCCAAGCAACGTGTTGTTTTTGGAAACTGTGGACGCCCTAGTGTGTGAATGTGAGTGTGAATGTTGTCCGTCTATCTATGTTGGCCCTGCAATGAGGTGGCGACTTGTCCAGGGTGTACCCCACCTCTGCCCGAATGCAGCTGAGAGGCTCCAGCACCAGTTTGTAATGCGAAAATCCACTTTTATTTAGAACTCGCAAGGCAGTTGGACTCGACGGATGAGGATAAACATTTCTGATGAGTACAACTAACAAAAGTTCGGAATAACCACATTATATTTCGGCCATAATGTAATTCTAAAAAGGGGGAAATGTGTGCTTTAGGACATGAATGTCTTGCTGAGTAATGTAAATGTGTCTCATATCCCTGCATGAACTCTGTACTCCAGTTTTTAAGTGAAATCCACTATAAGGGTCATCACGCCACTCAGCCCATGTTTTGATGTTTTTGCCAATATTATTATTCGTTTTTTTCATACAGACAATTGCTTTAAGAAAAATAAGAAAATCAGATAATGTCTGGAGTCTCATTCCCTTGATGTACAATTGCCATCTTAAGGGTCTTTGCCGGTTCTTTAGATGATTATCATTTAATACAATTCAGACAGATATTTTATGCAAACGAGGCGTTCATGAGATTAGAACTTGTGATTGGGCTAAACTAATTAGCAATTTGCTGGTTTTGTGTTTGTGTTGTACTAGTTAATGGGTCGGTCAAATTATTGGGTTAGAGCAGGGGTCGGCCAACCGAAATGTTGAAAGAGCCATATTGGAACCAACAATACAAAAAAATAAATCCGTCTGGAGCCGCAAAAAATTAAAAGCCTTATATAAATGTTATAATGAAGACAACGCATGGTGTAAGTGTCTATTATAGCTATGTTAGCCTACTATCAAAATTACTTTAAAAAAATGTAGATACGTTTTATAATATAGGCAACACATGTCAGTGTCGATATTAGCTATATCAGCCTACTATCAAAATGACTTTAAAAGCCTTATATAAGTGTTATAATGAAAGCAACACATGATGTAAGTGTCCATATTAGTTATATCAGCCTACTATCAAAATGACTTTAAAACCCTTATATAAGTGTTATAATGAAAGCAACACATGATGTAAGTGTCTATATTAGCTATATCAGCCTACTATCAAAATTACTTTAAAAGCCTTATATAAGTGTTATAATGAAAGCAACACATGATGTAAGTGTCTATATTAGCTATATCAGCCTACTATCAAAATTACTTTAAAAGCCTTATATAAGTGTTATAATGAAAGCAACACATGATGTAAGTGTCCATATTAGCTATATCAGCCTACTATCAAAATGACTTTAAAAGCCTTATATAAGTGTTATAATGAAGGCAACACATGATGTAAGTGTCTATATTAGCTATAATAGCCTACTATCAAAATTACTTTAAAAGTCTTATACAAGTGTTATAATGAAAGCAACACATGATGTAAGTGTCTATATTAGCTATATCAGCCTACTATTAAAAATACTTTAAAAGCCTTATATAAGTGTTTAAATGAAAGCAACACATGATGTAAGTGTCTATATTAGCTATATCAGCCTACTATTAAAATTACTTTAAAAGCCTTATATAAGTGTTATAATGAAAGCAACACATGATGTAAGTGTCTATATTAGCTATATCAGCCTACTATCAAAATTACTTTAAAAGCCTTATATAAGTGTTATAATGTAAGCAACACATGATGTAAGTGTCTATATTAGCCTACTATCAAAGGCTGACACAAATCTTTGTTGACATAAATGTTGTATTCTAAATTTTATTCTCCACATTTTTGCAACATTGAAAATCATTAGTAAAATGGAGGCTTCTCACAGGATGAGACAACTTCCGGAAACGGCAGGCTGTCTTCTTTTAATGGATTTATTGCAATCTTTGCAAGGTAGCGTTTGCTGTGGTCTGGAACAACATGGCGCTCAGAAATGCAGCCAGTATTACATACGGATAACGTGTCATGAGACATGCACAAATATAAATTAAATACGCAGAGGACATAAGTAAAGGAAATTAAATGAACCCATATCGACAAACGAGGCATAATGATGCAAAATGTACGCACAGCTAGCCTAAATAGCATGTTAGCATGGATTATTAGCACTCCACGCAAGTCAATACCATCAACACGCACAGCATAAAACGTTTGGTGGACAAATTTAGACGAAGAAGGAGTGGCATAAAACGTCTTTCTGTGGCAGCGTCGGAGAAAGTTGTACTGTTATATTTTATATTGTTATATAAAGTTAAAGTACCAATGATTGTCACACACACACTAGGTGTGGTGAAATTACTCTCTGCATTTGACCCATCACCCTTGATCACCCCCGGGCAGGTGAGGGGAGCTGTGAGCAGCAGCGGTGGCCGCGCCCAGGAATAATTTTTGGTGATTTAACCCCCAATGTTATATTTTATATTGCTACTATGGTACATTTTTAGTCTACTCAATACTTGCATTATCCTTTCCATCCTTTGTAACTGAGCTACTGTGTGGAACAATTTCCCTTGTGGATCAATAAAGTTTGTCTAAGTCTAAACTACGGTGAGTTCAAAGACTGCCAAAATTAGTAGGACAAAACGGCGCTGGCCAAGTACTGTCATCAGTGAAGCATGTTTAACATAAACAGTGGACTTTCTAACAATTAGGGGTTTGTGTCATGTTTGTCCTACAGAAACATTATTAAAACAACAAACACAGCCACTAGGGCGGCGCTAAAGAGCCTCAGGTTGCTGACCCCCGTACTAGTTAATGGGTCGGTCAAATTATTGGGTTAGAGGGAGGGTCTACCATGGACAGTCCGCCAGTCGATCACAGGTCCCTATGCTAATACACTACATTGATTCTTAATCAATACTTAATCAAAAGTGTTTGGCCACCCATCCAAATAATCAAAATCAGGTGTCCTAATCACTTGGCCCGGTGTATAAAATCAAGCACTTGGGCATGGAGACTGTTTCTACAAACATTTGCGAAAGAATGGGCCGCTCTCAGTGATTTCCAGCGTGGAACTGTCATAGGATGCCACCTGTGCAACAAACCCAGTCGTGAAATTTCCTCGCTCCTAAATATTCCAAAGTCAACTTTATCATCAGAAAAGTGAAGAGTTTGGGAACAACATCAACTCAGCCACCAAGTGGTAGGCCAGGTAAACTGACAGAGAGTGGTCAGCGGATGCTGAGGCGCATAGTGCAAAGACTTTCTGCACAGTCAGTTGCTACAGAGCTCCAAACTTCATATGACGTTCCAATTAGCCCACGTACAGTACGCAGAGAGCTTCATGGAATGGGTTTCCATGGCGTAAAGCACGTCGCCACTGGACTCTAGAGCAGTGGAGACGCCTTCTCTGGACTGATTAATCACGCTTTTCCATCTGGCAATCTGATGGACCAGTTTGGGTTTGGAGGTTGCCAGGAGAACGCTACATTTCGGACTGCATTGGGCCGAGTGTGAAATTTGGTGGTGGAGGAATTATGGTGTAGGGTGTTTTTTTCAAGAGTTGGGCTTGGCCCCTTAGTTCCAGTGAAAGGAACTTTGAATGCTCCAGGATACCAAAATATTTTGGACAATTCCATGGGATGGCATTTCAAGTTCATATGTGAGTAAAGGCAGGTGGCCAAATACTTTTGCCAATATAGTGCATGTCGTAAAAGTCTTCCAGTAAGTAGCGAGACCACTTTCAACCGAATTAAAACGGGAAAAAAAGTTCTACAAAACTGACATGTCCTTCAGATGTTCTTGGAGATACCCCGGAGGTTACGTACCATTGCAACTTGCTCCGCCTCCGTTCCCTCTCGTCCTTCCGGGGGGGGGGGGCTCTGAGACTCAGGGGCCACGGAAATTAATTAAAGGTCTGGAAATGACAAGCTCTCTTGCTTCTGCACCAGCAGCCACAGCCACCCTTTTTCCCCGGACCTCCGGGACACCACATTGATTTCCCCGCCGTCTAATTTTCTCCAACCATGTCCTTCCCGGTATACTTGGAAGCGTAAGAGGGGCAAACGGAGTGAGATGTAAGACGGCAGACCAGATCTTGTACTGTATGCTAGAACGCATGTTTGGCTGTATGATCAAAAATAAAAAATCCTGTATCTCCACTTTTGAATTTATTTGGACTTTTTCACACATTTTGATGGCCCTGATCGTTAGTTTCACTTTCGACACGATCCCCATTTTGGTGCTTTGAGCAATGGCCGATACCGATACTGATCTGACACGATATTGTGTAGAGAGGAGGGTTAAAGCAAGTGAAGTGTGAAGTGTGAAGTAAACTCAAACTTAGACTTAGACTTCCTTTTTATTGTCATTCAAATTGGAACTTTACAGTACAGATAAGAACTAAATTTGGTTAGGATAAAAAATCAATAAATAAATAGATTACTGTACAGATAAATATATTGCACTTTTGCATATGCATCCACATTTATGGATGTATGTTATATTGTCTTTATATTCCAGCCAGTTAATCCATTTTTGGGGGGGAATTGAGGGGATTATTATTATGATGCGTTCAAGAGTCTTACGGCCTGAGGGAAGAAGCTGTTACAGAACCTGGAGGTTCTGCTACGGAATCTCTTTCTAGAGTCCAGCAGTGAAAATAGTCCTTGGTGGGGGTGGGAGGAGTCTCTGCAGATTTTCTGAGCCCTGGTCAGGCAGCGGCTTTTTTGCGATCTCCTGAAAGCGCTTTACATAGTGAAACACAATATCTAAGTTACATTTTTAAACCAGTGTGGGTGGCACTGGGAGAAGGTGGGTAAAGTGTCTTGCCCAAGGACACAACGGCAGTGACTAGGATGGCAGAATCGGGTATCGAACCTGGATCCCTCAAGTTGCTGGCACGGCCACTCTACCAATCGAGCTATACGAAAAACACTAACCCAAATTTGGCCCGCTGAGTCATTTGATTTGGCCCACTAAATAATGTACCGTATTTTTCGGACTATAAGTCGCAGTTTTTTTCATAGTTTGGCCGGGGGTGCGACTTATACTCAGGAGCGACTTATGTGTGAAATTATTAACGTATTACCGTAAAATATCAAATAATATTATTTATCTCATTCACGTAAGAGACTAGACGTATAAGATTTCATGGGATTTAGCGATTAAGAGTGACAGATTGTTTGGTAAACGTATAGCATGTTATATATGTTATAGTTATTTGAATGACTCTTACCATAATATGTTACGTTAACATACCAGGCACCTTCTCAGTTGGTTATTTATGCCTCATATAACGTACACTTATTCAGCCTGTTGTTCACTATTCTTTATTTATTTTAAATTGCCTTTCAAATGTCTATTCTTGGTGTTGGCTTTTATCAAAAAAATTTCCCCAAAAAATCCTACTTATACTCCAGTGCGACTTATATGTTTTTTCCCTTCTTTATTATGCATTTTCAGCAGGTGCGACTTATACTCCGGTGCGACTTATACTCCGAAAAATACGGTAATACTACATATTTACACTGACCTTTTCATCTCACTTGCTCGATCCAATATTGCTTGATTCCCCGAGTAGCGCTTGAACAGCTGCAGCCGGCCCTCCGTAGCTCCCACTCCCTCCCCTTCTGTTGCAAGTTTTGTTGATTCTATGTAACATGTTTATGTCATACTTGCCAACCTTGAGACCTCCAAATTCGGGGGTGGGGGGATGGGGAGTTGAGGTGGGGGCCGGTGTTTGGTGGTAGCGGGGGGTGTATATTGTAGCGTCCCGGAAGAGTTAGTGCTGCAAGGTGTTCTGGGTATTTGTTGTGTTGTGTTTATGTTATGTTATGCTAAAACCCTCGTCCTGTCCCCCCTCGCTTTTTTAAAGAAATCTGGGACACTATTGACTTGTCTGTTAGGAACATCATCAACAGCAGCTTGATTTCTGGCTGTGTCCCCTCTTTTTTGTAAAAGAGCTGTTGTTGAACCTTTGATTAAAAAAACAGGTCTTGATCCTACAAGTTTGTCAAACTATCGGCCCATTTCCAAATTACCTTTTGTTTCAAACATTTTGGAGAAATGTGTTTTGGCGCAACTGCAGCCTTTTTTAGATGAAAACAGCACTTTAGATCCATTTCAGTCTGGATACAAAGCTTTGCACGGTACTGAATCTGCACTTTTAAAGGTTTTTAATGACTTGCTTTTAATGTCTGATTCTGGCAGCTCTGCCATTTTAGTGCCTTTGACACAGTCGACCACACAATTCTTTTAGACCGCCTGAGAGACTGTGTGGTAGTCAGGGGGACTGCATTAGTGGTTCAGATCCTACCTTTCAGAGAGGTCCTTCTCTGTCAGGC
Organism: Nerophis lumbriciformis; assembly: GCF_033978685.3. NCBI lineage: Eukaryota > Metazoa > Chordata > Actinopteri > Syngnathiformes > Syngnathidae > Nerophis > Nerophis lumbriciformis. Next base: position 19,304,781 of record NC_084550.2, on the reverse strand, counting down.
TGGGGGACGCCACCTCTTCTTCTGTGATGTCCCCCAGGGATCTATTTTAGGCCCCATCCTGTTTTCCTTATACATTCTCCCTCTTGGAGAGATTTTTGTCATTCTTGTTTGGTGTGGGTTCACAGTGTGGCAAATATTTGTAACAGTGTTAGAGTTGTTTATACGGCCACCCTCAGTGTGACCTGTTTGGCTGTTGATCAAGTATGACTTGCATTCACTTGTGTGTGTGTGTAAAAGCCGCATATATTGTGTGACTGGGCCGGCACGCTGTTTGTATGGAGGAAAAGCGGACGTTACGACAGGTTGTAGAGGACGCTAAAGGCAGTGCCTTTGAGGCACGCCCCCAATACTGGAAATCGGGAGAAATTCGGGAGAATGGTTGCCCCGGGAGATTTTCGGGAGGGGCAATGAAATTCGGGAGTCTACCGGGAAAATCGGGAGGGTTGGCAAGTATGGTTTATGTGTGCTATGGCTATGAGTTTTTTTTCCTTGGCCTCAGTCCGGACCTCCTCCCTTTGACTGGATATATATATATATATATATATATATATATATATATATATATATATATATATATATATATATATATATATATATATATATATATTTTTTTTTTTTTTACCTGTTTCTTACCTTTTTTTTTTAAGGGGAGCCGTGTCAGACCTGTCAGCGATGCTATTTCTGTCTCCCTGTAATGTTTGTCTGATCTTGAACGGGATTGTGCTGAAAATCTACAATTTCCCCTCGGGGCTTAATGAAGTACTTCAGATTCTGATTTCACATATCAGTCCAATATCAGCATAAAACAAAAACAAGTATCAGATTGTATCGGGTTGCATCTAAACTTTCCAATATTAGTTTTACTACAAGCAGTCTTGCAGCGTGTTTACAAGTAAATGAAAAGTCCTCCAATAAGAACACAATTTTTTTTCATTTTAGTCAAGTCATTTACAAAAGGTAAACATGCCGGGCTACGGGCTACTAGGAGCTAGCAGCTACACAACAGCTAAGCACACAATCATTGAACAATACAACTGCACTTTAGTCAATATAAACAAGTATCAAATAATTATAGTTGCATATTACTTACACATAAAGTCTCCAAGGTAAGAGCGTATTACAAAGTATCCAGTAACAAACGTGTCCGTATCGTACCATGAGCTGAACGTCTTAAATTTTTGTGATCACTAAGTGTCGCCAAAAATAATCACCACTCCACTTCAACTTAAGGACAGCATAAGTCCATTCCAGAGAGTTAATAATAAATAGGTTAGTGCTTTTAATACCTAGCATTGTTGTCTGTTTGACTCATTTCTCTTGAACAAATGTTTTCAAACATATTACACAATAAGAAATATAGGATTGTATGATTCCTGCTGATATCGGATATCAATATCGGTATCGGAAGTGTAAAATTGTTCGCAAGGCTAACGAGTTGCCACTATCATTGTTATTGGTACTCAATATAGGAACTTTTTGGCTATTTTGTGTTTCTCACTTAAAACCGCTGTTTTTGGCCCACAGCTCATTGGCACTTTATCACTTTGGCCCTTGGAGGCAAAAAGTTTGGGCACCCCGACACTAACCTAATAATTATTAACCATCTGGAATGAACATATGTTGTCTTTAAGTTCAATTGGACTGGTAGTTGATTTTTGGTGATACCTAGTAATCACTACACTGCAAAAACTGAAATCTAAGTAAGATGAAATATCTCAAATAAGGGTGATATTTGCTTATTTTCTGTCTGATAAGATAATTCTTCTCACTAAGCAGATTTTATGTTAGAGTTTTTTACTTGTTTTAAGTGTTTTGGTCCTAAATGATCTCAGTAAGATATTACAGCTTGTTGCTGAGATTTTATGACATATATTGAGTAAAACATGCTTGAAACTAGAATATCAAGTGTTGCAAAGCTGTGTCATCAACACTCAAGTATAAAACTACTTTTTTAAAGTAGTAATTTCTTATTTCCAGCATGAAAAAAAATCATGACTTTGACACAATTGTGTCTCATAATTAAAATAGATGACAGCCAAATGGACTTTGCTGTTTTATTTTCAATGAAACAATAGAAAATACATACTCATATAGTAGTACAGTTGGCACAGTACAGTAAACTGACAGTTAATATTTAAACATTTAACATTTCTAACTATTTTGAACAGAAATAGTTCATGCACATTCAAATAAATTCTTCAAAATTACAATTAAAACATTTTTGGCCGGGGGCCAGGCTGTATATATGTGCACTAATTGACGCGATGATGTCATGTTGTCGATGGAAAAATGCATTTTTAGACCATATGATTTGCCTGAGCGGCTAGGAGACCACGAGAGTAACAAGCAGTTGCCTTTTTGCATTTCCATGAAGAACAATAAATTAGTTTTTAGTATAAGTTTGCTGGTTTCAAGAAATGTAATGCCGAGTGCATATCATTATGTCAAGATAATGGCACTAGCATTTACCGTATTTTTCGGACTATAAGTCGCAGTTTTTTTCATAGTTTGGCCGGGCTCCAGTGCGACTTATATGTTTTTCTCCTTTTTTATTATGCATTTTCGGCAGGTGCGACTTATACTCCGAAAAATACGGTACTTAATTTAAGAATATTTTTCAACATATTGAGCAAAAAGGTCTCTTTTTTTTTCTACCAAGAAAAGTGCACGTGTTATTAGTGAGAATATACTTATTTTAAGGTATTTTGGGGTTCATTGAGGTTAGCTAATTTTACTTGTTTTGGAAAGTCTTGACAAGCCAAATTTTCTTGTTCTATTGGCAGATAATTTTGCTTAGTTCAAATAAAATACCCCTCATTTTTGTATTTTTTTTGTTTGTTTTCGAACACTGACTTTTTGCAGTGTATATATCATTAAGGAGGTCCTATTATGCAAAACTAACTTTTTTTTATTACTTGTTGGCGTTTTTTTTGTGTATTTAGGAACCCCACAAGCCCCGGAAACTTGAAATTACACCATGGAGGCATGGTGGAGATATTTATTAAAAAAAAAAAAAAGGTAGTATGGTATTTGGGACGGCGTGGCGCAGTGGAAGAGTGGCCGTGCGCGACCCGAGGGTCCCTGGTTCAATCCCCACCTAGTACCAACCTCGTCATGTCCGTTGTGTCCTGAGCAAGACACTTCACCCTTGCTCCTGATGGGTGCTGGTTAGCGCCTTGCATGGCAGCTCCCTCCATCAGTGTGTGAATGTGTGTGTGAATGGGTAAATGTGGAAGTAGTGTCAAAGCGCTTTGAGTACCTTAAAGGTAGAAAAGCGCTATACAAGTACAACCCATTTATTTATTTATTTATTTATTGTCATAAGACAAATAAGTGTGCTTATGGACTGTATCCCTGCAGACTGTATTGATATATATTGATATATAATGTAGGAACCAGAAATAAAAATAACAGAAAGAAACAACCCTTTTGTGCTAGGGATGTCCGATAATGGCTTTTTGCCGATAACCGATATTCCGATATAGTCCAACTCTTTAATTACCGATACCGATATCAACCGATATATGCAGTTGTGGAATTAACACATTATTATGCCTAATTTGGACAACCAGGTATGGTGAAGATAAGGTACTTTTTAAAATAAAAAAGAAAGTTATAATATACGATATAAAAAAAACGATATTGATAATTTACGATATTACATTTTAACGCGTTTATCTCTAATGTGTGTGAATGAGTGTAATTGGGGGAGGGAGGTTTTTTGGGTTTGTGCACTAATTGTAAGTGTATCTTGTGATTTTTATGTTGATTTAATTTAAAAAACAAACAAAACAAAAACAAAAAACATACCGATATAAAAAAAAAAACGATATTGATAATTTCCGATATTACATTTTAACGCATTTATCTCTAATTTGTGTGAATGAGTGTAAATGGGGGAGGGAGGTTTTTTGGGTTGGTGCACTAATTGTAAGTGTATCTTGTGTTTTTTATGTTGATTTAATAAAAAAAACAAAAAAAACAAACAAAAACAAAAAAACGATACCGATAAAAAAAAAACGATATTGATAATTTCCGATATTACATTTTAACGCATTTATCTCTAATTTGTGTGAATGAGTGTAAATGGGGGAGGGAGGTTTTTTGGGTTGGTGCACTAATTGTAAGTGTATCTTGTGTTTTTTATGTTGATTTAATTAAAAAAAAAAAAAAACGATACCAATACAAAAAAAAACCATATTGATAATTTCCAATATTACATTTTAACGCATTTATCTCTAATTTGTGTGAATGAGTGTAAATGGGGGAGGGAGGTTTTTTGGGTTGGTGCACTAATTGTAAGTGTATCTTAGTGTGTTTTTTATGTTGATTTAATAAAAAAATAAAAAAAAGGAAATAATTTTAAATTTAAAAAAATAAATAAATAAATTCTTGTGCGGCCCGGTACCAATCGATCCACGGACCGGTACCGGGTGGTTGGGGACCACTGCTCAAGAGGACCAAGGCAGCGCTAGATAACAATGGTTCTCACACTAAAATATTGACACACGCGGGACACGTGAGATGGTACTCACTCGGGTCGTTTTTCCACGGACAACCACGGCTGAGCGTTGAGTTACTTTTACGGGACGGTAAATCCATACCGCTCGACAAGCCGTACACTGATTACTACCGACTTCGACTGTACGTTGTGGGGTCAAAATGAATATCAATTGGAATATGCACGTCTAGATCACAAACTGCTAAAGCTGGTTCATTAACTCTCGTCTCCTGTGCCTGCCTCTTCCCGTCTAGTGCAGCAAGGAAGGTCACGTCTGGAGGAGAGGCGTCCTACAGAGACCTCATTAGCATACCGCCGTGCTGTTCCGACCATTCTCGCCGTCCTTCCCTGAAACCAAACCGGCATCAAAGTGTCGACTCCTACAGTGCTAGTCGAATGAATTAAATGGGAAGACAAATACTTTATTTTATAGGTTCGTTTGTGTCATAGGTGAGAATACAAATCTGTACTTTCAAACGTATGTGCTGTTGAGTATAAACCAGTCCTGGGCGAGTCTTGAACTATACAAAGTATTTCAATGGTTGAAATCTGCGCTTTTGCATGATATACTAGTTACTATGGTAATAATCTCAGAAAGTCTGTAGTTTCAAAGTTGTATTTGTGTTGGTACTGCATAAAAAAGCGACATCAGCGTGTAAAGGATATCACCACATGGGCTCAGGAACACTTCAGAAAACCACTGTCAGTGACTACAGTTTGTCGCTACATCTGCAAGTGCAAGTTAAAACTTTACTATGCAAAGCGAAAGCCATTTATCAACAACACCCAATCCAATGCACTTTATTTATATAGCACATTTAAACAACAAGAATGTTTCCAAAGTGCTGCACAGCCATGTTAAAAACAATATTAAAAACAATATTATGCTCCACCAATGACTGAATAAAAACAAAAAATAAATAAATGTAAAACCAATATAAAACCAATATAAAAATAAATATGATTAAAAACAATTTTAAAGGGTAAAACCAATTAAAACAGTAAATAGAAATCAAAATTTATAAAAAAACAAAAAACACAGGACAACAGAGGACAGAAGACCACACAACTCACGTAGTGTTAAAAGCCAAAGAATAAAAGTGGGTCTTAAGACCCAGAAACGCCGCCGACTTCGATTGGGCCCCGAGCTCATCTTAGATGGACTGATGCAAAGTGGAAAAGTGTTCTGTGGTCTGACGAGTCCACATTTCAATTTGTTTTTGGAAACTGTGGACGTCGTGTCCTCCGGACCAAAGAGGAAAAGACCCAATAAGACCCTGTTCAAGGCGCAAAGTTGAAAAGCCATCATCTGTGATGGTATGGGGGTGTATTAGTGCCCAAGGCATGGGTAACTTACACATCCGTGAAGGCACCATTCATGCTGAAAAGGTACATACAGGTTTTGGAGCAACATATGTTGCCATCCAAGCAACGTTATCATGGACGCCCCTGCTTATTTCAGCAAGACGATGCCAAGCCACGACCTAATTCAACAAGTTCTCAACGTTGTTTTAACGTATTGTGTCTGCAGAGTTCGGGGACAGTAGGAGTGAAAGTCATACACAAATACAAATGGAGTAAATATTGACAGGGTACAACACAACTACTTTCGATAGTTATAAAAATAGATACAATTAACTGGAAATCTCTTATAAAAATATACAACATGGCCTCTTTCTGTCTCAAAAGACAGCAGTCTGCACTATGGATAATGATTTAACTGAGTTTCATTTCCATAATGAAATAGAAATTATTACAAAGCTAATTGATCTTAATGTACATTCTGATTACTGATTATCTCTCGCTTGTTTGGAAGCCATCTTTAACGGCGAGCCTCCATTTGCGAGGGGCATCCCAGTTTTCCAGCTAAGGTTATTTGTAGGATTTGTAGTGTGTTTTCTTTGCACAAATGATTGTCTTCAAATGATTGTCTTCATCAACTGTTCACCTGGCGTTCTCATGAAGGAAGTCCTACTTTGTCCGACTTTGCTGACAACATTTAAAGCACATTTCCTTTTAATAGAACGCATTGATTAATCACATCAATATTGATAAACACTTAAGAATGCATTCGGTCTCCCCTAGAGGGGGTGGTTTACCCACATATGCGGTCCTCTCCAAGGTTTCTCATAGTCTTTCACATCGACATCCCACTGGGGTGACTTTTTCCTTGCCCTTATGTGGGCTCTGTACCGAGGATGTCGTTGTGGCTTGTGCAGCTCTTTGAGACACTTGTGATTTAGGGCTATATAAATAAACATTGATTGATTGATTGATTGATTGAGAAGTTACTCAACTGCAAATAAATATTTAAAACACAACAACCTTGAAGCAATCAAGTTTTTCCCTATGAAGTTCCTTTTTGACTGCGGTCATTTTTTTATTGTCAAATAACGTCCATGCGTCCTGGCCCCCTTTTTTTAACCCTCGGTCCGTTCCGTAGTGTAGGGAAATGTAATGGTGTACAATTATTGTTGAACCACAAGGTCGAAAATAGCGAGCGGAACAGCGCAAAGAAAGGGGGACATTATCAATCATCCATCCATCCCATCCATTTTCTTCCGCTTATCCGAGGTCGGGAAGCCCAGACTTCCTTCTCCCCAGCCACTTCGTCCAGCTCCTCCCGGGGGATCCCGAGGCGTTCCCAGGCCAGCCGGGAGACATAGTCTTCCAAACGTGTCCAACATTCATTCGCACACACACATACAAATGAATGCATGGCGGAGTACAGAGGAGCCAGGTGAGTAAACACTATCACAAGAGCCATCCGCATTTGGTAAATCTCAGCTCCATAGCTGAGATGCAGGTCGTCATCCCGACAAGACTATTTTATCTTTGATCGCCGTGAGACGACATTATTTGAGGAAACGCCTGCTCACACGCTTTGCCGTTGTACAGAAGAGCATCTTCATGATTGTTACTAGAACTGCTTCGGTAAAATGGAATAAAAGATGGCAGAGAGAAAACTGAGGGTAATTTTTGTCGGAGACTATCGTCAAAACAAGTCTTTTCTCATACCAATCACACACTTCTGGCTTTACAATAATAGCACTACCACCAAAACAATAATAAAATAAAAAAATCGTCCCACATTACGATCCTGCTTTGTCAAAGATGTTTTGTCATGTAATCTGCGATATTTTTAATTAAATAAATATTGAAGATTGAAATAAAGTGTTTAGTCTTTTATAAACTGTCCTCAATTGCAGGATCTTTATCAGGCTAAATATTAGATTTGAATGATAAATAGAGAAGGTTAAACATTTTCATGCAGAGCTGCGAATACTCTCGTACAACATGTAATGTACAGAATATCAGATGCATTTATTTCTGTACAAATATCAGAGATTACATTAAAAAACATCTTGGGCCATCAAAACCAAAATTGTAACGATTCACATTTTGTGTTGTTAATGCGTGCAAGCACTCTCGAAACATGGAAGCGTAGCTCCCCTTCTCTGAATACAAGTGCTCCTAGAGCAGGAATACAAATTCTGCATTACTACAAAATACAGAATTTGGCGAGACATCAACGCACTGCAGTTAGTTAGTTTTTTTTTAAATCCTCATTTAAATGTTTATGTACTTTTTGTGTTGAGCTGTTTAAAAAAACTTTTGTAGTTGTATTTTTTTATGGACTTTTTGCACTGCATTGCAACCCATTGTGGGATGAATAAAGTCTATCCTATCCTAAAATGTTCATGTTCCACTTAAGACTAACACTAGACAAAAGTATTGGGACACTTAGGACTAACACTAGACAAAAGTATTGGAACACTTAGGACTAACACTAGACAAAAGTATTGGGACACTTAGGACTAACACAAGGCAAAAGTATTGGGACACTTAAGACTAACAGTAGACAAAAGTATTGGGACACTTAGGACTAACAGTAGACAAAAGTATTGGGACACTTAGGACTAACACTAGACAAAAGTATTGGGACACTTAGGACTAACACTAGGCAAAAGTATTGGGACACTTAGGACTAACACTGGACAAAAGTATTTGGACACTTAGGACTAACACTGGACAAAAGTATTTGGACACTTAGGACTAACACTAGACAAAAGTATTGGGACACTTAGGACTAACACTAGACAAAAGTATTGGGACACTTAGGACTAACACTGGACAAAAGTATTGGGACACTTAGGACTAACACTAGACAAAAGTATTGTGACACTTAGGGACTAACACTGGACAAAAATATTGGGACACTTAGGACTAACACTGGACAAAAGTATTGGGACACCGGACTAACACTAGGCAAAAGTATTGAGACACTTAGGACTGACACTAGACAAAAGTATTGGGACACTTAGGACTAACACTCGACAAAAGTATTGAGACACTTAGGACTAACACTGGACAAAAGTATTGGGACACCGGACTAACACTAGGCAAAAGCATTGAGACACTTAGGACTGACACTAGAGAAAAGTATTGGGACACTTAGGACTAACACTCGACAAAAGTATTGAGACACTTAGGACTAACACTGGACAAAAGTATTTGGACACTTAGGACTAACACTAGCCAAAGTATTGGGACACTTAGGACTAACACTAGACAAAAGTATTGTGACACTTAAGACTAACACTGCACAAAAGTATTGTGACACTTAGGCCTAACACTAGACACAAGTATTGGGACACTTAGGACTAACACTAGGCAAAAGTATTGGGACACTTAGGACTAACAGTAGACAAAAGTATTGGGACACTTAGGACTAACAGTAGACAAAAGTATTGGGACACTTAGGACTAACACTAGGCAAAAGTATTGGGACACTTAGGACTAACACTAGACAAAAGTATTGTGACACTTAGGGACTAACACTGGACAAAAATATTGTGACACTTAGGACTAACACTGGACAAAAGTATTGGGACACCGGACTAACACTAGGCAAAAGTATTGGGACACTTAGGACTGACACTAGACAAAAGTATTGGGACACTTAGGACTAACACTCGACAAAAGTATTGAGACACTTAGGACTAACACTGGACAAAAGTATTTGGACACCTAGGACTAACACTAGACAAAAGTATTGGGACACTTAGGACTAACACTGGACAAAAGTATTGTGACACTTAGGCCTAACACTAGACAAAAGTATTGGGACACTTAGGACTAACACTAGGCAAAAGTATTGGGACACTTAGGACTAACAGTATACAAAAGTATTGGGACACTTAGGACTAACACTAGACAAAAGTATTGGGACACTTAGGACTAACACTAGACAAAAGTATTTGGACACTTAGGACTAAC